>NW_028261389.1:79066261-79151261 GCF_051295495.1 Thamnophis sirtalis
CCCTGACTGTAACTGTTGTAAATCTGAACCCTATATCGTAAATAAATCAGGTGACCCTGGAGGTGCTGCAACGGCCAGAGGAGTGAAAAACAATCATAAGTCACTTCTTTCAGTGCCGTTATAACATTGTAAGAGCCAGTAAACAAACTGTGGTTAGTCAGGGATTGCCTTGACTTCTATAGACTGTGGCTATTTCTACAGACTGCCTAACGGTGAAGCTCATTCTCAAATTATTTAGCAAGTCAGCCTAAGGCATTCATCTGATCGTCTTCTTTTGCAAAATGATGAGAAATAATAAATTCTGCACATACATTAAAAAGGGGGGAAGGGTGACATTCATGTGGTCATACCGCCCCTTTGACTTTTGGGAGCACATTTGGGACAACCATGATGTGGTAGCCCGCCAGTGGTCAGCGGAGCTGGTGGCAGACTCAGACAGTGAGGAGGTTGGGGAGGAAGATGGGCCAGTCCTGGAGGCTGGGGAAGGCTCTGATGAGGGCTCTGTGTCGGAGGCAGAGAGAGGGCCAGAGCCATCTGACAGTTATCAGCTGCCTTCGGAGTCAGAGATCAGTGAGGCAGAAGAACAGCTGGAGCCTGTTCCCAGTGTGCGCATGCGCAGAGCTGCCAGACGAAGGGAACAGCTAAGCAACCAGGGTCGACTTGGGAGTAAAGCCACAGGTGGGCGGTGATTGGCCCCTCCCACAGGGAATAAAAGAGGAGCGAAAGGGGAGGGGGCTTTTGCAGGAAACAATTCGTTCCTTAGTTCGTTTCAGGAGTGTGAAGATCTGTCCGTGAATCTCAGAGACTCTGTGCCCAGCCTTTCCTTGCAAAGCACCTCATTTGGAAAAGATTTACATGGCAGCTTTCCAAGCTAGATAAGGTCTGTGGTCATAAATTCACCTTTGAAAGACAGTTTTTTTTTTGCTGAATGTGAATGAGAGGAATTTACATTCCTTTAATTAAAAAGGGGTTTTGTCAGGACCAGGAATCTACTTTGTACTTTTTGGGGAAGCCTAGATCAGAACAGATGATCTGTGTGACTCAGAACCTCCACAGACAGTTCAATGTATGCCAATTAGTGTACATTTAAAGTGACAATCACGTTATTCTGAGCCTAAGAAAATCTCCAATAGACATCAAGCATGAAGTAACTATTTCACAGCTGCAGCTGTTCTGGTGCAGTTTACAAAGCAGTTTTGCTAGATTTCCAACCACCCAACTTTACAACTCATTGATGAGCTATTCAAAACATTACTTACGGTATCGGACCCTACAAAAGACAACAATGAATATGCAAAGCAATGATTCTCTGGGTACGTAAACCAAGAGAGGAGAGATTAAGATTGACTTAAAGCCCGTAGGGTATCAGAATGTATTCTACCTGGGTAGAATACTTTGTGTTCCTTGGATAGTCCCACAAAGGCTTGGAATCATTGCTGTAGCATTGGGGATACATCGGGAGAACGTTAGTGAATTCCACAGGCTTTCCAAATGCTGTGTTAAAAAAAAAAATACACAAAGGAAGAAGCATTCTCGCCGGGCCGTAACAGTTCAGAACAGGGGAACGTTACTTACACTTTGCCTGAGTTAAGGTTTCATTAATCTTGGCTTTAATATAGTAAAAGCTGTAGGATGGTAACACCAAAGCCAAACTGTGGAAGAAACCAAATAATTATAATCAAGGAATAATCCAATAGTTATTTGAGATTTAACCGCGTTTTCTCCAGCTTAAGAGGTAAACTTGAAAACTATGGACAAAGTGATAGGCGTGCGGTTTGACAGAATGCTTTTATGTGGTCAATTCCTTTCCAGAGTCTGTCACTTTCACTTCCTCCTTATCTAATGCTGTTTTTATTCAGCTCTATTCATATTTCTCCCAGGATCACAAAATGTGAAGTGCCTCTGCCCTATATTGGTGAGGACCAGTGGTGGGATTCAGCCGGTTCGCACCTATTCGGGAGAATCGGTTGATAACTTTCTAAGTAGTTCAGAGAACCGATTGTCGGAAGAAATCTCCTTTTGTTTCTTTCCACTTTACAGGGCTAATCCTGTAAGGAAGGCAGGAAGGAAACATTCTTGTGTTGTTTCTAGCCTCATCTTCATTGCCCTGCTTACAGAAACTGCCTCTCCAGTTAACCCTTATTACATTGTAACAGCTAAGGCGAAGCGCCCATCGAACTGAGTGACCTTGAGTTGGCCACGCCCACCCAGTCACATGACCACCGAGCCCCACCTACCCAGATGGTCATTAGGGCAGAGAACCGGTTGTTAAATGATTTGAATCCCACCACTGGTGAGGACAGAAAGATCCCCCTTGTTGCAATGGTGGGGCTGATATGCAAACCATTAAACACAGTGGCTCAGTGGTCAGAATGCCATATTGCAGGCTAACTCACTGCTCACTGCCAGGAGTTCGATCCTCACCGGCTCAAGGTTGATACCAGCCTTCCATCTTTCCGAGGGCAGTGAAATGAGGACCCAGATTGTTGGGGGCAAGAGGCTGACTCTATAAAGTAGCAATAGCAATAGCAATAGCAGTTAGACTTATATACCGCTTCATAGGGATTTCGGCCCTCTCTAAGCGGTTTACAGAGTCAGCATATTGCCCCCAAAGTGAGTGCTCTAGAGAACAATGAAGCGATATATAAGTCTAAGTGCTATTGTGCGACTGTTGTTTACTTTTATTATTTGTATTTTGTTTTTTATGTTCCCCTTTTCCCCCTTGAATTGTTCGCCGTCCTGAGTCCTCCCGGAGAAGGGCGGCATACAAATAATAAAATTCTATTCTATTCTATTCTATTGCAACATTGCATGCTAACTCTGCCCACTGCCAGCAGTTCGATCCTGACTGAGCCAAAGGTTGACTCAAGCCTTCCATCCTTCCGAGGGCAATAAAATGAGGACCCAGATTACTGGGGACAATATGCCAACTGTGTAAAGTGAGTGTCAGAGATCCAAAAGAAAAGATGGCTGCAGGCCTAGCAGTGAGCGTTTGTAGAGCACTATGAAGTGGTACATAAATCTAACGGCTATCGTTATTACTATATTGTGCCCGATTGCTCACAATGTGCATTCTCTGGTTCCTTTGAAGATCTGCATGTAGCAACGCCAGAGGTGATTGCTGGATAGCTGAAGTGGACATCCAGATGTGTGACCTCCCTGCTGTATCCCCATAAGAAGTTTCACTTCTAATTCAATGCATACCACACATATGCATTTACTTCCCTTCAGCCATGTTCTCATCGTATGCTAAATAAATAATAACAACTCCTGAAGTGTAAAAAAAAATAAATGCAAGGACTTTTGAGTTTGGGTGGCATGCCTTCAAGGCGTAATTAAAACATAACTAATTTGTATATCTAAACAAGGCTGTGAAAGATCGAAAACAGCCTCAGAGATTAAAGACTGTTTTCAAAATCATGTTTAAACCATGAATATTTTATATCCTCTTGGGCTTCGCCATCATTTTATTACTATGGAATGCTTATTGTTTTAATATTTCCTGCGATAACTGCTGAAATTAGCATTAAGAAGAAACTATGGAGTCTTGAGCCATAAATCTTGTCTTCACCATTACAGTTGTCGTTTAATCCGCTCAAGAAGAATTATTAATTATCTGGTGACATCTCACTAATATTTGCCAAGGGAAATCAGTGGGATTTTCCTCCCCATTCCCAGTTCCTGCTTTAAAAAAAAATGGAACTAATTGAAAACTATAATTGTGTGCATAAATATGCCTATTGCCTTGAGGCTCCCGGGAGATTTTGTTGCTATTGTTCTAAATTCAAAAGATCTCTCAGAAATATTGGGTGGAAATATTATATATGCTAAGCAGCATTGAGAAAGGGAGCGTAATAAGTCAGGAGAAATTGCTGTTTACAATTCAGAGCGAGGAAAACAGAAAACAATGGTTACTAATGAGGAAACGTCAGCATTAACTTTGGAGGAAAATTGCCACTCGATCACTTCATTATTTCAATTGCTGCAGGACAATCGATCACCAGAAGTGTTGATGAGAAAGGATCCCTATTTAAATACATTTAGATGTAGCTCTGTCATTGCAAGAATAATGCAATTTGCAAAACCGTGAATGACTTGGACCATACATTTCCCAGCTGCAATGGATGGCTGTGAAAGTTGGACCATAAGAAAGGCTGAGCGCCAAAGAATGGTGGCCTTTGGTGCTGGAGAAGAAGACTCCTGCATTGAGTCCCTTGGACTGCAAGGCCATCCAACCAGTCAGTCCTAGAGGAGATCAACCCTGACTGCTTTTTAGAAGGACAGATCCTAAAGAGGAAACTCAAAGACTTTGGCCACCTAAGGAGAAGGAAGAAGGACTCCCTGGAGAAGAGCCTGATGCTGAGAATGATGGAGGGCAAAAGAAGAAGAAGGGGACGGCAGAGAAGGAGGTGGCTGGATGGAGTCACCGAAGCAGTCGGTGTGAGCTTCAATGGACTCCAGAGGATGGTAGAGGACAGGAAGAACTGGAGGAACGTTGTCCATGGGGTCGGAAGGGTCAGACACGACTTCACAACTAACAGCAACAAAATGACCTGGATAGTTTTGTGGCTACAATAATGTTTATTTACTTACTTATTTATGAAATTTATCCACCGTCCATCTCAAGTCTAACAACTCTGGGTGGCTTATGTTGCCACCGCTAGAAAGAATTGTATTATCAGGATTACATGGACCATCAACTCCCAACTTTCTGCAAAGAAGTGATGGAGTGCCTATAATTTCTGAAGGCAATTTGTTCCATTAGTTAATTGTTCTCACTATTAGGAAGTTTTTTTAGGAAGAGCCGAGGTGGCGCAGTGGTTAAATGCAGCACTGCAGGCTACTTCAGCTGACTGCAGTTCTGCAGTTCGGCTGTTCAAATCTCACCGGCTCAGGGTTGACTCAGCCTTCCATCCTTCCGAGGTGGGTGAAATGAGGACCTGGATTGTTGTTGGGGGCAATATGCTGACTCTGTAAACCGCTTAGAGAGGGCTGAAAGCCCTATGAAGCGGTATATAAGTCTAACTGCTATTGCTATTGCTATTTTTTCTTAATTCCAGGTTGCTTCTCTCCTTGATTAATTTCCATCCATTGTTTCTTGTCCTGCCTTCTGGTGCTTTGGAAAATAAATTGACCCCTCTCTTCTTTGTGGCAGCCCCTCAAATACTGGAAGAAGTGCTATCATGTCACCCCTAGTCCTCCTTTTCTCTAGATTAGCCATACCTAATTCTTGCAACTGTTCTTCATATGTTTTTGTCTCCAGGACTTTAATCAACTTAGTTGCTCTTCTCTGCATTTTTTTCTAAAGTCTCAACATCTTTTTTGTAACCTCGTGACCAAAACTGGATGCAATATTCCAGGTGTGGTCTTACTAAGGCTTTATAAAGTGGCACTAACACTTCACGTGATTTTGATTCTATGCCTCTCTTGTTACAACCAAGGATTAATCAATAGATGGTGATTAATAAATGTTTGCATGAGTAATGGGGAAAAAAATCAGATAAAAGCTGTACATAGATGCCTGGGATAGCATCTAAGATCTGGGAAAATTCTCCTACCTTTCTACCTTTTGAAAAGGTTAAGGGAAAAGAAAGATAAGGGCTAAAGAGGAACGTAGGGAAGAATTATCCAGAATCCTTAGTGTTAGGAATATAATGCTAATGGTTGGGTTGGCAATATATAAATCATGTAACAACAATGTTGTAACTGTGTCTTTAAACCATACTGTAAAATGTGATTGGCTGCTGTTTTCCTCAATCGGCCATAAGAGGGAGCCAGAACGACTGATAGCTCTCTGTTTGTTAGATGCTGGGCTGATCTGATCTGAGTGTTTTTGGAAGCTGGCTGTTAGAAAATGCCGTGAGCTATTGTAAGTTTTGCAACTGTTAGCAAACTTTGAATACTGAACTGATTATATGATACTGGACTATGTTATTTGGATTATCCCTTAACTGAAAGGCATTGATGACTGACTGTCTTATCCGTGTATGACTTGGACTGTTTGATGGACTCTGAAACCTCTATTTCCATGAAAGTAAAAGCCTATTTAAACTGCAGTGTCTCTGTATGCTGGTTTGTGTGTTCTCCAACAACACTCTCACAACGCTTCGCTGAACATACTCGCTGTCCCAACGGGGAGCTTTCCTAACACTTAGGGAACGATTAAATAGTCACAGAATTTACACCAGGCAGCCTAAACCATTTTCCACATAAACGTTTCCAAAGACAAACAAGATTACAAAGGACTAGGAGGAAAAAGATTCTACCTTGATTTTCATCGTGTTTTTCAGAAGGTTGCAGAGCAAGCTAGCCATCCAACAGATATTATAGGATATTTTTACTCTTGAAATGTCAGGAACAATGGCATTTTAACCTTGTTTGTTTTGGAAAAAAATGTCCCTAATTGATTACCTGTAGTCCGTGCCATTCACTGCAGTCCATGTGTACGTTCTGTTGCCTTTATCAATATAGCGCTGCAAGAGAATCGGCCAGAAATATCATTTTATGTTAGAAATAAAATAACATTTTACGTTAGCACCACAGAGCACACAAAGGGCACAGTCACCATGTGCTTTACTGCTCAATTATTTAACTCTACCAGGAAACAGGAAACTCTACTTAGAACAAAAGGGCACAAAACTAAACTTGTAAATGCTGCCATCTTCTGGCTGAACACTACTGAAGTTGTTGCAAAAAAATATATTCCAACAATGAATTCCAACATCTTAGCAATGATCTCAGGAAAGCTTAAACACGCCACACGATTCAAGACTCAAACATTGCTGAACAGTGAACAAATGATCATTATATGTCAGCCCGTTAGGACTAAACCCATAATTCTTTCAGAAGCTAATTTGCAGATTTCTATTTTGGAAAGTGGCTTAATAAATGTAGAAAAATCAGATTGACTGTTTAGATTGTTCAACGTGATGCTGTGTTTCCTACAATCGTTTGTCTATGGAACTATGAGGGGGTGGAAATCGATGGATTATTTTTTTTTCAAGATGGACAGTCTTCTTCAGCCAAGGTGGACTCCAATCAATAATAGTTCAAATAAAAGATGGGACTGATGTGGATGAGATCTCTCTTCCTGAAAGCAGATGTGTAAGAGATGCTCAGGCTCTGGCCGAGGGAGAGGTCAAACACGTCATCAGTCACGAGTCTCTGCGTGCCCACAAGAGATCTAAGTCCAGCCCATTTTGAATGCCTTTCTTATCTCCCGCTTATTTCCCTTGACTGTTAGTTGACCAGGTTCTTGCAAAGAGCTTAAACTTGCAATAAATCTTTATGCTCCTTTGAACTATCTTAATCTCCTGATTTCCCCGGTGCTTGACAGCATCTAGAATACAGTTCACCAACATCTAAAGTAGTTTGCTCTTTCTGTAACTTTCTCCTATTTTCATTACTGAATTAGCCACACCCACAGGTGACGGGGGTAGTCAATCAAGTCCAAGTGGGGTGGAGCTTCCCTTGGGATGCTGCATTTATCATTCATGTAGGAGCCGAGGTGGCGCAGTGGTTAGAGTGCAATACTGCAGGCCACTTCAGCTGACTGCTATCTGCAGTTCAGCAGTTCTAATCTCACCGGCTCAAGGTTGACTCAGCCTTCCATCCTTCCGAGGTGGGTGAAATGAGGACCCAGACTGTGGGGGCGATATGCTGACTCTGTAAACCGCTTAGAGAGGGCTGAAAGCCCTATGAAGCAGTATATAAGTCTAACTGCTATTGCTATTGCTATTCTAAAACAATTAACACAACATTAAGGATGCTTCTGTCTGCAGCCCTGTGAAAAGATCCAATCTGAACTATTGCTTTAGTTCAATTTCCAGTCAATATTATTTCCGACCATTTGGGACCAACGATCCTGGATGCAATTTTAAAGATGAGGGAGGCAGAAATTGACCTGGTGCCATTCATTCCTCTTTTAGGATCATTACGACTCACATCCTTTGAAGGATGAATGCAAGCTTGGTTCACGGCGTTGCAAAAATTAATCTGAACATTTCTGGGCATTTAATTACAGAACGTAATGAATGGAGCGGGCGATACAATGGAGAATTTCCAAAGGCCTCCTGACACTTGGCGGAGATTTAATCAGAGTTAATACATCCCAAAAGAATGGAGTTATTCAGTTTTCGTCATTTATCCCTACAACTCCTGGCTCCCGGTAGCATAGAGTAGCATAATAACCAGAAACAATGATTTCTAGAAAAGCAGAGAATGGCTCAGCAGAGACATTGTCAGCTTCCTAATGATATTCAGAAAGTTATAACAGATGTCTTAATTCTACCCGTAAGCAGTTGAAACATTAGCAGAGTTTTTGGTCCCCAAAGAAGCTTTCGGTGTTTGCTTAGCTGCGAACACCCTGAGCAAACGTTTGCCCTCAAAATCATTTGATTTGATCTATATGTACATGCTTTAAATGGGATGGGAGGAAATCACTCAATAATATTTCATTTTATTCTTGCAACTTCACGGGTGTTAGCGTGACGACTTCCCCAAGAGATATCTACATATGCAGGCAGTTCTTGACTTACAAGCATAATTGAGCCCGACGTTTCTGTTACCAAGCGAGACAGTTGTTAAGCGAATTCGGCCCCATTTTGCAACCTTCCTTGCCACCGTTGTTAAGTGAATCCCTGCAGTTATTAAGTTAGCATCACGGCTCTTAAGTGAACGCGGGTTTCCCCACTGATGTGGAATCCCATCTGCTTGTCAGGAGGTCGCAAAATGAGATCACGTGACCCTGAGGCACGGCAACCGTCATAGATACGAATCAGGTGTCAGGCACATGAATTCTGATCATGTGACCATGGGGATGTATTGCATCTGCAACGGTTGTAAGTGTGAAAAGCGGTCATAAGTCGCTTTTTTCAGTGCTGTAAGTGGAGGCGTACCTATATTTGGGGAATAGTGAGATAGGCTTCGGAGGAAGTGGAATCTTGTATTTGTCTTCCCTATAAGTACCTGCCTTGATTCTGTTTCTAAATTTCGAGCTCCGGGCTTCTATTAGAGCCTCAACTTTCTGCCATTTTCTTTTGTATCTGTTTAGCAAACTTATTTCTTTTCCTCAGAAAGCAAATCTCCGTGTTCTCACCTCATCTTGAGATTTGACCAGTGTTTGGAAGGTCCTGTCGCCACTTTCCCCGTCAATCATCTTTTTCCGAATCTACAAATTAAGAAAATGAAGAAGTCACTCCACACTTCTTTATAATGAGGTATTGCAGGCTAACTCACTGCCCACTGCCAGCAGTTCGATCCTGACCGGCTGAAGGTTGACTCAGCCTCCCATCTTTCTGAGGTGGGCAAAACGAGGACCCAGATTGTTGGGGGCAAAAGGCTGACTCTATAAATCATTGTAAAGCACTGGGAAGTGGTTTATAAGTCTAAGTGTTTTGATATCTTCCTCCCTCCCTCCCTTGTGATTAGAATGCAGTACTGCAGGCTAACTCTGCCCTACTGCCAGCAGTTCGATCCTGACCAGCTGAAGGTTGACTCAGCCTTCCATCTTTCTGAGATGGGTAAAATGAGGAACCAGATTGTTGGGGGCAAAATGCTGGCTCTATAAACCGCTTAGAGAGGGCTGTAAAGTACTGTGAAGTGTCATATAAGTCTAAGTGCTTTTGGTATTCTAAACATTGTTTTTTCTGACCATTTTCTAAATGTTACAAGAAGAAATGTTTTCATAAATTTTAATCAACTCTGACAATCAAAGAGCAGTTGAATATTGTCCTTGATTTTCAGGGACAAGAAGCAATGATTACATGTTTTTAGTCATAATTCAATGTACATTAGATAGGAAAATCTGGATCAAGGCCACAATATCTTTGATCTCTAGTTATTGTTTTTCTTCTTACTAAGTGAACTTAAAGCATCTCTCAGCAGTTCTCTCCAGGGGAATAGGGAATCTATTCTATATATTTCATCTATTTCTGATTCTATTTTCTCTTCTTCCAAACCAATTAAATGAGCCATGGGTTTAATCAATATCTGATGTCTTTTACAGCAACTGTTTGAAATCTTAGCTGATGTTCCATTCCTCCCTCTGTTACTTTTGATTGCATCTAAATTTTTGAAAACTTAGAAAAACCCTAAAATCTCTCATTTCCCCATTAGGTTTAAAGCTTTGTTATTACATTCCTCATATATGTTTTTATGACATTTCCCCCTTTATTCGTCCCTGTATTAGCTAAAATAAAAACAACATTTACAATATGGTGACATGCTAATATAGCCAAACAGATAAAACTCCAGGAAGCAAAACAATTAAAATCCAACTCTTTATATGATTTTAAAAAATGACTGCTTGGGAGATCATGCAACCTGACTGGATAACAATATCATTAATATTGCCTATCAGGAGTGTCCAGTGGAAGGAGGGGCAAAAACCTCAAGATGGCAGATTGTTTCATAATCAAAGTCCTTAATTCATGTGTTACTGTCATTGGTTCCTAAAAGGATAAAAATTTGCTCCTGCCCTCCATCTTAATTTTTGAAACTCCCCCTCCCCTTAAATTTTCTGTTGAAACTGAAGGACAGTTACAGCATTTTCCTAGTTCCTTCGTGGCAAAATATCCCAACCTATTTCTTCTGAATGGTGCTTGCCTTAACGGAATTGATGCATCAACAAGCAGAAAAGAAAAATAAGATGCTATTAAAAATGGCGCCCCAAAGGCTTAAGACGGCTCCAAACCTTTGTGTTGGCTTCAGAACTAACTTGTATAGTCATTGTGGAAAATCTCAAACGATCACTCCAACGTACCTCAACTTTAATGTCATTCTCCAACTCTGCATCCAGAAAATCCAGAGTCACTGGTTCCTGAGATTTCGGGTTCTGGAGAAGATTTCAAAAGCATATAATAAACATATTCTGATGATAATCTAAAATTAACGGCACTCATCCAGATAAAATTACTCACCTTTCCGTAGAACCAGTACAATTACAATTACATGTACTCTTTTAGATTTAAAGTGGAATTACGACAGAGAAAGATCTCTGTAGAAGATAGATAGAAGATTGATATAGCAAATGGATGGATGGATGGATGGAAGGTAGGAAGACAGACAGAGCAAGAAAGACTGAAAGAAAGGCAGAAAGAAAGAGAAAGAAATATAGAAAAAGCAAAAAAAGCAAGATAGACAGAATGAGAGAAAGAAAGAAAAAGCAAAAAAGAAGGAAAGACAGAAAGAGAAAGAAAGAAAGAAAAAAGAAAGCGCAAAAAGCAAGAAAGTCTGAAAGACAGAATGAAAGAAAGAAAGATAGAAAGAAAGAAAGAGAAAAAGAAAGACAGAAAGAGGAAGGAAGGAAGGAAGGAAGGAAGGAAGGAAGGAAGGAAGGAAGGAAGGAAGGAAGGAAAAAAAGAATTTCAGGATTGATAATATTTGGGGAAACTTCTCTGGGTTCAAAAGAGTAAGAGTCAGAACTGCTTACTGTTTCAAATAAAGATTGTCAAAGAATTTCAGGGCTATAAATCACGTTAAAAAGTTAAATAAAAAAAAATCTAAAATCCCAATGAAGGCATCACTTCCACATGGTGATCAAGGAAACAATATGTCTGTATAGACCAGGGGTCGGCAACCTTAAACACTCAAAGAGCCACAAAGCCCCCCCATTCAATTCTGAAGCTGACCGGAAGTCTAGTTCCCCCACCATAGAGTCTCCTCCTAGCACAGTGTCCTTTTTCCTCTACCTGTTCTAACTGAAAGCCCTATCAATTTTGGAGCCAACCAGCAAGAGGGAGCCACAGCAGATGGATGAAAGAGCCACATGCAGCTCCAGAGCCACAGGTTGCTGGCCCCTGATTATAGACACTAGGAGATAGGCTCAGTTAAAAAGCATCATTAATTTATTCAAAAGAGAGAGAGAGACAACTGGGGAAACATGAATTAATTTGTTTGGTTTCACGGTGAGGAAATATCTGGAGACTCCCTTCTTGCTCTAAATAAAATTCAAAACATTTTACATCCAGAAAATGCAAGCAAAGTAACAGACAGAACTTCACAGTAATAGCACATACATATTAGAAGAAGAAGAAAATAATAATAATGATATCTCATTTCCAAACAGGAAAATCAGAAATCAAAGACCTCATTATACAAAGGTAGAAACTGACTCAATTTTGAAATAAAAGGGACAGGATGGACGAAAAGGAAGATTAAAAAAAAAAGAATAGAAATGTTTTTCTTCAGTTAAAGAAAAGGAACTTGGTAGATTAAAAATTGGTTCAATTCTCAACATCTTTATTAAAAAGATTCATCTGCATGTTGTTTCATTACAACCCCAGCATGCTGGGGGGAAAAATTAACTACTGATATTCTTCTGGAACCAAATATAGAATCTACTTTACTAGACTGACAATGTCTTCAATTTTGTTGATGTTGTTGTTGTGGCCCACCAGCTGCCAGCAGAGCTGGCGGCAGACTCGGGCGATGAGGAGGTTGGGGAGGAACTTGAGTCAATTTTGGAGCCTGGGGAAGGCTCTGATGAGTGATCTGTGTCAGAAGCAGAGCTAGAGTCAGAGCAGCTAGGACAGGAGAACAATGAAGGACAAGGAGTCCACTCAGGAAACAAAGCATACGTGGACGCTGAATGGCCCCTCCCTGGCTGAGGAATAAATCGAAGGAAAGGGGAGTGGTGGTCGTAGGAGACAACAGTTCGTATTTCTGAAGATTTTGCTCATTGTGTTTCGTGCCACAAAAGACCGCTTGCCAGAACTTAATTTGCAGCCTTTCGGCTGGGAGCTCACGGCCCTTGAAATTATCACAAGGAACTGATAAGGTCTGTACTGTAGTTAACTCCTTGCAGGATTCTTGCCTGGGACTTTTTGGTGGGTGAATGCAATTAATTCACGGGGTAAATAAAGAGGGGTTTTTCATGACAAGATTTTTTTTTTAACAGAGAGCATTTAAGTTATTGCATATGCTATACCGTATCTTAGAGATGAGCGTGACCCGACAAAAGCGTGCACGTCAAAAGCGCGCCGACAAAACCGCATTGCTAAAACCGCGACATCATCAACAACAGTGTGGCGACAACAGCATGGCAACAGAAGGGCGCTTTACAACAGCGCGGCGACAGGAAGCCGATTTAAGTTAAGGTAAGGGTTAGGTTTAGGGTTAGGTTTAGGGTTAGGTTTAGGGTTAGGGTTAGGGTTAGGGTTAGGTTTAGGGTTAGGTTTAGGGTTAGGGTTAGGTTTAGGGTTAGGGTTAGGTTTAGGGTTAGGGTTAGGTTTAGGATTAGGTTTAGGTTTAGGTTTAGGGTTAGGGTTAGGTTTAGGGTTAGGTTTAGCGTTAGGTTTAGCGTTAGCATTACGTTTATGGTTAGGATTAGCGTGACGTTTAGGGTTAAGGTTAGGGTTAGGGTTAGGGTTAGTTTTACAGCGCGCTTCTGTCGCCGCGCTGTTGTTGGCGCAATTCAGCGCTCATTTGTCGGAGCGCTTTGGAACTCGCGGTTTTGTCACCGCGGTTTAGTCGGACGCGGTTTTGTCGTTTGCCCTATTGTCGGTGAACCAGAGATGAGAATATCCAAGCTGAATGAAGCAGAGAAACTTTAATCAATGCAGATTGCTTGCACATCGTGCTGTGATATTACAGTTGCTAAAATGACTATTAAACCTGGCAGTGAAATGAATCAACTCAGATCAACAGAACTGGGGGGAAAAAATGGCAATGACATGTTTTCGGAAGCCAGTGATGTAACGTTTGCAAATCATAAACCTTTTGTGTTCAAGCATTCTCATCAACGCAAACAATAAATAACAAAATGCTGACATACATGCACATGGGGGGAAAAAACAAGGCAGGTGTTACATTTACAGCTAGTCCTTGAGTTACATCCGTTCGCTTAGTGACCATTCCAATTTACAATGGCACTGAAAAAAGTGGGCATGACCTGTCACGACCTTCCCAGCACAACCATGGGATCAAAATCCAGGTGTTTGGCAAATGGTTCATATTTATGACCGTCCCAAAGTCATGTCATCACCTTCTGACAAGCGAAGTCCAGATTCACTTCATCCTTATCTCCCTTATCAAGTGCAACGATTCACTTAATGACTGAGTCAAGAAAGGTTGTGAAATGGGACCAAATCCACTGAACAAATATCTCACTGAACAACAGAAACGTTGGGCTCATTTCTGGTCAGAAGTTGAGGACCGTTTGTGTCTAAGACAAGATCGTTAGAGGAAAAACCAAACCGTTAAGAAAGCCGCAAGGCAGATTTCAAGAGCTATTCATGCTTGGAAGAGTAATTCCGTTGAAATTCATTGGGTTTAAGCGAGTCATTATTAAGTAATTAAGTAATTACTGTGAATAATTAAGCCTCGCGTATTTCCATTGGCTGCAGACATAGTCAAAAAATAAAAGTCACAAAGGGGGCATTTGCAATTCTTGAAATATCTACATTAGAATTCTACCAGTGGTCAGTTTCAAATGTAAACATTGCATACTTCCTCAAGTATTAGCAGGAGTGGGATTCTACCGGTTCGTACCGGTTTGGGTGAACCGGTAGCTCCGACTATCAGCTGGGAATGAACTGGTTCGCTCCGACTTTCAGCTGGGCCCACGCACCGATATTCCATTTTCTGACGCCCAATTGATAGGCGCGACAGAGTAGATTGTGGCACCTCAGCTGTTTTCCTCCCCAGCAGTAATGGGGAAGGTGACTTCTCTGTAAATTGTGCATACGTGCGCAACGCTGCTTAGCAAACTGGTTGTTTAACCGGTAGGATCCCACCTCTGAGTATTACCTGTGTTTCCCCGAAAATAAGACCCTGTATTTTATTTCAAATTCATTCTTAAATATACATTCTTATAATTGCTATTTAACCTTTGTCAATTCATATCATTGTTCTGCCTGTATATTTACATTTTCATTCTTTCTTATTTCCCCTCCCCCTGATTTAGTAATGTGTCTTCTGAGATATTTGTTTTCTGCTTTCTTCCTTTCTCTTTCTATTTGTATCTTTTTTCAAGCCAATCATAAAATCTCCCCCATTGTCCTGTAGTACACGGGATTCCTCTTTGTCCTTTATTCTCAATGTCAACCTATTCATTTCTGCACAATCTAATACCTTCTTTATTACCTCCCCTTCTGATGGGGTTTTGTCTGCTTTCCAGTTTTGCGCAAATACAGTTCTAGCTGCTGTTATTATTTGCGCAATCAGATATGAGTCTTCTTTAGTATATTTCTCTGATAGAATACCCAATAAGAATATCTCTGGCTTAAATTCTATGGGCTGATGTTTCATTTCCCCTAACCATATAATAATATGTTTCTGGTAGAAAATAAAATAAGACCCTCTCCCTCCCTCCCTCTCTCTCTCTCTCTCTCTCTCTCTCTCTCTCTCTCTCTCTCTCTCTCTCTCTCTGTGTGTGTGTGTGCGCGCTGATAAATAAATAAAGGGAGACTAGTATAGATCTATTTCAAGCTATTTAGCTCTCATCAGTTAGCCATACCCTTACTGGGATTCGAACCTGGGCTGTATTGCATATTAGGCAGATGTGTTAACCATTAAGCCACAGGCTCTCCTCCGTTATCAGCTAAGCCAAGGAGAAAGGTATATATTTAAAGTCACAACCCCTGGTATGCCCAAATATGGGAGGAAGTTCACTACTTCCATTCCATATATATTGTCACCAAAAAAGGCACCAGGTCTTATTTTCAAGGGAAGGTCATCCACTGACTCACCTCGCTTGTGCATGTCATCCCCCCAGCCTCCTTTTCTCTGTCAAAAGCCTTCGGGAACAACTTCTGAGGCTGGCAAGGCTTTCCTGAGAGCCTCTGCAGCCAATAACAGAGCTCCGGATCGATCCAGAGCTCTGTTATTGGCTGTAGAGGCCTTCAGTTAAACCTTGCCCGCTGCAGAAGAAATGGGCAGGTGTCGAGGCGCACGAAGACTGGCTACAACTGTCCGAAGCTAAGTAGTAGGCAGCTCCCCCACTCTCCACCCCCACCCTAGCTTAATTTTTACCTGTGCATCCTGGAGTGGGCAGGATCTAAATTAGGGCTTATTTTGGGGGTAGGGCTTATATTGGACGCACGTGTAAAAATCACGCTAGGACTTACTTTCGGAGTAGGTTGTATTTTTGGGGAAACGGCAATATATCAACTGCACTGTAATTAATCCGCTGTATTTTGAAGCTTCTCTGAAAACAATAAAGCACTGATTCAAATGAAAAGGCACCTGAAGAAACATGTACAAGCATCAAGACTTAAATTTTGCAAGCTTCATGCGTTAGAGAAACACTTGCTGGTTACACAGCCTACTTAAGAGTTCTCCCAGGAAGCAAAAACAGCTTCGACCACACCATTAGTCACCTCCATTCATAGTTACCTGGACATGGGGCCGCCTTTGTTTAAGTTTGGGGATGCCCACACCAATGTGCTAAAGCGACAGAACAGCATGGATTCATACAACGTTTCCACATGGCAGTCGATTTCTATTAATCCTAACAATCCTCCGTTCTTCCAATCTAAGAAAACTCTGAGAAATTTGGCCATCAGATCCGGAATGGGAACAACTCGCCGCAGCCAACTTGCCATGGCCAATTTGCCATGGTCAACTCATTGCAGCCACTTCACCACAGCTGGCTCATCATCAGACAACTTGCCATGGCCAGCTAGCCACGGAACAACTCGCCAAGGGAACAGTTCAATATTTTAACTTTTGTCATTCACATTTTCATTTTCTCCCTGCTTGAATTGAATTCTTCTATTCTACTGTTTCTTCGATATTTGTGTAATTCTTGTCCCGCGGCAAGTTGGCGTGTTGTCCTTCTCACCTCTCAGACTAAACTCTGACAAGACATCTTTGATTCCAACTGAAGGTCGGAAAGTACTCAATAGAGGGAATATTTTTTACTATCTGGGTAATGAGGACAGATAGATGACTAAAAAATGGCACAGATCACATTCAAAAGTGAGATGGGCCTATAGTTTTTAATTTGGGTGCGGTCAGCTCCAGCTTTAGGCAAAAGGGTTATATAAGCCTCAGCCCATGATTTCGATGCGATAGAATCCGTCAAGACAGCATTAAATATTACTATCATCTCTTGTCCTAAAATTTCCAAAAAAGATTTATAGATTTCAACTGGCAAACCATCCATGCCAGGAGTTTTGTTGTTTTCCATTTTTTTGACTGCCTTTTCTAATTCATCTATTGTTATCTTTTGGTTCAGTACCCCTTTTGCTTCATTTGCTTCATTTGAGATCTTGCATTGTCTAAAAATTCCTTAATTTGGTCCTCAGAAACTTCTTCCCTACTATATAGGGAAATATATATATATATATTTTGCTGAAAAAAACCTTGGATAATTTCCTGTTTCTCCCCCTTGGTTTCTACTAATAGACCAATAGACTGTGGAGGGAGACAGTTGTGAGTAACCCAGGGGTGAAATGCTACTGGTTTGGGCCGGTTCGCCTGAACCAGTAGTAAAAAATAATGGTTTAAAAAGTTTAAAAAAAGGTTCCCACAATCCCATGGCACAGCTGACTGTCACATAGCTGATCGCTGGAACTTTTTAAAAACCCTTTTAAAGCATTTTTTTACTAGTTAGTAAAAAATGCTTTAAAAAGTAAAAAAAGCCTCTTTTGCATTGCGTGTGAGTGAGTTGTGTAGCTTTTGTGTTATTTTTGTGTAAAGTGTGATAGTTTGTTTTTGAGTTCTCTGTGAGAGGTTCCTACTTGTCGCCCGCCTGGTCACATGACCACCAAGCCACACCCACAAAACCAGTAGGGAAAATGTTTGAATTTCACCACTGGAGTAACCCCTTTCCCCATAGCCCATGGCTTTAGGTGTGGTGAACTGGAAGCTAAATACTTCAACTAGGATGTGAAGAATATGCATTATGACACACCTACTGTCAACCCTGAAGCTCACCTGACCGAAACCATTTTGACAGCTTCAATTTTGCCACACTGGAGCTGAGGGATAGGGATTTTGGAGAGCTGGGATTTTCTAGTCAAAGCAAAATACTTTCTCTTGGGAACCAAGGACATTCTCACACCTGATTGGAGGAAGGCGGAGGGATGTCATCAAACAACCAGACAGCAGTGGGATTGGACCCTGTGACTGATTGTTTTGAGAAAGGGATACACTTTTGCTTTTAATGAGGCGACAATCACAGGAACATTCAGGGTTGGTTTTCAACAGATACGTGCCACTATGATAACTCCAATAAAAGTATTCTTTGAGGAATTCACCTGTCTTGGAGTTTTGCTTGCTATGGATTTATTACTTGGAGCCTTGGCACCAAAACAGCATGGAGGCTTACAAGTGTGATTGTGCGCTTCCTCTCTTTGTGCGCTTCTATCCATCAACGCACAACCAAAACCCCATTTTCAACCCTAAAATCCCGTTGACTGGCTATTCAACAGAAAGAGAGGAGCCGGGATCGGGATATTTCTCTACTAAATTACCAACTAGCAAGAATCACTAGCTGGTTACCAAATAATATAGCAATAGCAATAGCAGTAGACTTATATACCGCTTCATAGTCCTTTCAGGCCTCTCTAAGCGGTTTACAGAGAGTCAGCATATTGCCCCCAACAATCTGGGTCCTCATTTTACCCACCTCGGAAGGATGGAAGGCTGAGTCAACCCTGAGCCGGTGAGATTTGAACCGCTGACCTGCTGATCTAGCAGTAGCCTGCAGTGCTGCATTTAACCACTGCGCCACCTTGGCCCTTAATACTTTCCTTCAGTTTCACAGTAATTTGTAAAATATTGGTTCTGCTTGGCATCTCTGCATTGTTTCATTTCCTGAGGGCACTTTCGCTGGGTTCTTTGCTACAAGTGGGGGTGCCGTTGAAACCAACACAACCACAAGGGTCTTTCATTCCATCCCCCCCTTCTGTTCGTGAAGCCGTGCGCCGCTTCCAACCCTATTTTGAAAATCTCCCGGGCTAGAGTTTATTTTAAAATAATTCCCTGTTTCAAAAGATCTGAGCTGATATCGTGGACGGGAGTCTCCTGTCCTGCACGATGAGATCAAATTTAAGACATCCAAATCAAAAAAATAAATAAGCAAAAGGATGTCTATTTTACAACACAGCCCAGCGTGCCAGCTCAAGGAATCGTGGCTGTATTTCTATAACTACATAACTATATTTTAATAGCTCAAGCCACAAAGCAGATCATTCAGTTTAATAAAGGGTTTTCACCCCACCAGAAATTTTAGGATTAGGGTTTTATTCCAATAATAGTTTCAAGAGAGAGAGAAAAGGACCTCTGGATTACCACAATGGCTTGGATGTAAGTACTATTAAACCGAGTGAGAAATTTTTTTTTTTTAAAAAAAAAGATAAACAGAAGTTGATGTAAATTGCTTGTAAGCCAAACAAACCAGTTGCAGAACTGTGTTTTGCTCTGAATTTTGAAGGCAGGGGATAAAAAAAAAAAATTAGGTCATGTTTCAAAAGCTTGTCAAGAACAGTGATAATTTGCTGTTTGGGGAATAAAAGCTACACACAGGCTATAAATAAAAAAAGCTCCTTGTATTGTACATGTTTTTGAGTTTAAAAACTACTCAGTCAAGTCAAAAAAAACACCCCATGAAGCGTGAATATAAATAAGGCACTGCAGAGTTTACTAAAGATGTAAGGCCGTCTGCATAATAACTCCAGGTACATTAAGCGGAGAGAGTAAAAGAGGAGGCGTCAAAAACTAGGTTCAGTTTTTGGACAGGCAAATGGACATGCGCATTTCAAGATTCAGATTCAGCGTGGACGTAAAAAAGATTTAAAATAAAATAAAATGAAAAAGAAGGTATTGGGCCATCAACCAAAGAAAATGGAGAGCGAACTGAAGAACTGCAAAACAGTCTTCCTTGAGATCTTGAAATCGAAGCAATATCCTAACGTGATTTCAGCTACTTCGCGCACGGAAGTCCTTAGTAGGGTTTTTAACCTTCCGCATTTGTCCGTTTTAGCAAACAGAAAGAGGGACATTTCGCTTCAGAGTCTAAAATCAAAGCAACGTGCACCAAAGGTTACTGTCAACTCACAAAGGATTTTCATGCCTCTTATCAAGTTGCCATGTGAGGAAAGGGGGGGGGGAGTGCATTCCACGGATCTCAGATTACCACAGGAGCCTTGTGAGGCGTGCAATTCCACAGCCTGCTGGAGCACCTTGTTGGATAATGTGATTTATGACACAGACTGAGGGGAGGGAGGTAAACAGGGGGAAAGTTCAGCCGTAATTTACGTGAGGTCAGATCTGACTGGATTTCCTTTGAAACTTGGCTCGAGGCTCATAAGTTAATGAGGGCATCTTTCGGAAACCTGACGGGTTACCAGGGAAACAGAAGATCTTTGGGGATTACCAACCTTATCAAATGCCTTTCTGCAAAACAACAACAGAAATTGAAATAAATGGCAACCAGAAGATATCCCATACCTTTGGTTGAAGATTTGGATGAAGCAGCACATAACCATTGGGATCAATGGCAAAATAATAACCGTTGGGGCACAGCTGTTAAGGAGAAGAAATGAAATAGTTGCATTTCAGAAAAGCTGGGCACACTAAACCATGCAGAAAGTGAGGTCAGATCTGACTGGATTTCCCTTGAAACTTGGCTCGAGGCTCATAAGTTAATGAGGGCATCTTTCGGAGACCCGACAGTTACCAGGGAAACGGAAGATCTTTGGGGATTACAACAGTTTGCTTAATGGCCGTTCCAAGTTACAACAGAACCAGAAAAAAGGGATATATGACCATTTTTCACACGTATGACCGTTGCAGCATCTATCAGATTCACATGATCGAAATTCAGACCCTTGGCAGCTGACAGGATTCCCTTAATTTTCTTGCTTAGCCACAGAAATTTGGGGGGGGCGTTGTGGTTGCATGTTGAGGGCTGCCCGTACTGACTATGGAATTGAGACATTGCTTAAACATTAACATTCAATTGACGCAACTTTTTTTTGCAAATCACAAGGTCTATAATCCTCAGCCACGCTGGACCTATCCAGAGATGGCCCAACTGGGAATTAAAAAAAAAATATGGCAGCAAAACATTTCAGCATGTTCTAATATCATTCACTATAGGTAAAGGTTCCCCTGGCACATAGGTGCTAGTCGTTCCAGACTCTAGGGGGCGGCGCTCATCTCCGTTTCAAAGCCGAAGAGCCAGCGCTGTCCGAAGATGTCTCCGTGGTCACGTGGCCGGCATAACTCAACGCCGAAGGTGCATGGAATGCTGTTCCCTTCCCACCAAAGGTGGTTCCTATTTTTCTCCTTGCATTTTTACGTGCTTTCGAACTGCTAGGTTGGCAGAAACTGGGACAAGGAACGGGAGCTCATTCCGCTACCCGGCGCTAGGGATTCGAACTGCCGATTAGCCGACCTTTCTGGTCGACAAGCTCTGTGCCTTAGCCACTGAGCCACTGCATCTCAATCACTTACTATCGCCCCAGAAAAAAAGACGATGAAATAATCCTGGAAATGAAGCTAATTCTGTTTTGTTCCAACGTGATTCCTACGGGGAAAAATAAACCCGTGACTCCCTATTCATATAAATGTGACATATTATTTAAAGGGTGTCATCCTTTGGATCCAAAAGTTGAGATTGCTTATGTGTTGAAATAATGCTTAGTCGAAAGCTTCGGCTGTAAAGGAAGCAGAAAGCAGAGGACAATGAGGTTAATCGCTCCTTTTGTCTCTATCTTCTGGTTTTCAAAGCTGTGGCCCAGAGCCATCACCTCCAAGTCCCCCTACAAGGGACTAGAACATTGGTAGGCCTTGTGTTTATTCCTTAAAGAAAGAAGCCATGTCCGCAAAAATTGGGGAAAGGGGAAACCATTATTTTTTTTTTCTCCCTTGACTTCCAGGCAGTGGAACTAGATAGACTGGAAGGAAACTTGAAGAGGATCCAAGCTACTGCAGAAGTTAAAAAAAAGAAACAGATGATAGAGGAAACTTACAGTAAAACGAGGGGTGACCTTTTTAATTTCTTCCAGAGACACGTCAACTCCCATTACGCCAAGGATCAGCTGGTTCTGGTCAACAAACAAACAAACAGATTTATTTTCAGGTGATTCAATGCAAGCTGAATGAGTAAAGCCAAATTTCTCTTCGGAGGAGGTCAAAGATAATTAAGAAGAAATTAACGTGTTCCAGATGTTAATGAGTTGACTCCTCCTCCTGCAGTGTATACATTTTACACGGCGAGTAATTAACACCGTTTGAAGACTCGTGAAAGCCTTACTTTTACTTTGATAGTGTACAGCATGTATGCGTCTCCTGACAAAGAAAGGAAGGAAGGAAGGAAGGAAGGAAGGAAGGAAGGGAGAGATGGAGGGAAGAGGAGAGATAGAAAGAAAGAAAGAAGGAAAGAAAGAAAGAGGGAGGGAGGGAAAAGAGAAAGAAAAAAGAAAGGAAGGAAGGGGGAGAGAGGGAAGAGGAGAGAAAGAAAGAAGAAAGCGGGAGAGAGGAAGAGAGAGAGTAGGAGAGAAAGAAAGAAAGAAGGAAGGAAGAAGAAAGAAAAAAGAAAGAAAGAAAGAGGGAGGAATAATGAGGAGAGAAAGAAAGAGGGTGGAAGAGGAGAGAAAGAAAGAAAGAAAGAAAGAAAGAGGGAGGAAGAGGAGAGAAAGAAAGAAAGAAAGAAAGGGGGAGGGAGGAAGAGAGAGAGGAGGAGAGAAAGAAAGAAGGAAGGAGGAAAAAAGAAAGAAAGAAAGAAAGAAAGAAAGAGGGAGGAAGAGAGATGAGGAGAGAAAGAAAGAAAGAAAGAAAGAAAGAGAGAGGAAGAGGAGAGAAAGAAAGAAAGAAAGAAAGAAAGGGGGAGGGTGGAAGAGAGAGGAGGAGAAAGAAAGAAAGAAAGAAAGAAAGAAAGGGGGAGGGAGGAAGAGAGAGGAGGAGAGAAAGCAAGCAAGCAAGCAAGCAGGCAGGCAGGCAGGCAGGCAGGCAGGCAGGCAGGCAGGCAGGAAGGAAGGAAGGAAGGAAGGAAGGAAGGAAGGAAGGAAGGAAGGAAGGAAGGAAGAAACCCTCTGTATATCCAGGCATCTCGTCTCATTGTGGGTCATTCACAATGAGAATATCTTCATTGATATTTAGTTGTGGCCTTTTCCCAGTCTCCAGAAAGTAACTCCAAGATACTCAGAGTATCATAAACAATCTAAAGGGGGTTGCCAACACATTTCTCTCTCTCTCTCTCTCAAACACACAAAGATAAACAAACAAAACCTGGAAGCTATTTCCTGGTCATCCACAGCAAACAGACTGCAGGTACGAATCTACTGACATGATTTCCAAATCAAATGTTGTAAACTTGTTCACAGTCCATTTGGGTTGAGAAATACACTAACTGCAGCCTCTAAGTTAAGTCTCATCTATCCTTGTGGATTTATTTCTGCACAGAGATGCTGTAGGACAGGGGTGCCAAACTCACAGCGTCATGGCAGCATCATGTGAAGTATCAGCACTCTCCCCCCCACCCCCCGGCTAAACTGGGCATGGGCGTGGCCAGTGTGTGACGCATCTGGCCCTCGGGCAGTAGGAGATGGGAGGGGTCAAACACGTCATCAATCATGAGTCCCTGGGTGCCCAAAAGAGGTTTAAGTCCATCTCACCTTGAATGCCTTTCTTATCTCCCGCTCTTTTCCCTTGACTGTTAGTTGGCCAGATTCTTGTGAGAACTCAAGCTTGCAATAAGTCTATATAACTCATTTGAACTGCCGGAATCTCCTGGTTTCCCTGGCGCTTGACAGGCGCATAGCATTGCAAGCTCATGGCAGAGAGGATGAACTGGTTTCCATTTCAACTTGTCAGACTACTTAACCGTTGGAAACGGAAGCTTGACGTCACGCCAGGATTGCGTGAGGGGGCTTACCTGATTGTTCTTTTGATCTTTGGTGAGGTTGAAGACGGGCAAGGTTCCCGTAATAACCAACCCAAGTTCCTAGAAAGCGATCAGAGAGAGAACCGTTTTATAGTGGAAACAAAACGTCATCATGAACATGGAAGTCCCCATTCAAAACGCCGTTCCCAAAATGTCATTTGTGAATAAACTGTGAAATAATGTGGAACGTTTTTTAATGTAGGAAACAAACAGCAGTTTCCACAATCTGTGGGAGCATGAATGGGGCACTATAACGAAGGCCTGGCGTTCTGCATACGACATCTGTCATCTTGGAGGGTTAAACCAGCCCCCCACCACACTCTGCGGTCTCCAGAAAAATCAGTCAATCAGTCAGACAGACAGACAGTCTGTCTCTGTATACATCTATCTATCTATCTATCCATCCATCCATCCATCCATCCATCCATCCATCCATCCATCGGCTCTGTCTATCTGTCTGTCGATCTATCAATTCTCTCTATCTCTATCTCTATCTGACTATCAATCAATCACCTCGCTCTATCTATCTATCTATCTATCTATCTATCTATCTATCTATCTATCTATCTATCTATCTATCTATCATCTTATTTCTATAGCTATCTTTCTATCTCTCTATCTCTCTATGTCTGTCTGTCTGTCTGTCTGTCTGTCTGTCTGTCTGTCTGTCTATCTATCTATCTATCTATCTATCTATCTATCTATCTATCTATCTATCTATCTATATATATATATATCATCTATCTATCCTTCCCTATCCATCCACCCTCCCTCTATCAATCTCTCTCCCTATCCAGCCCTCCTCTTTCTACCTACCTACCTATCTATATCATCTCTGTATCATCCCTATCAGATGTTCCTATCTGTCTGTATCATCAATCATCTCTCTCTCTTTCTCTTTCTCTCTCTCTCTCTCTCTCTCTCTCTCTCTCTCTCTCTCTCTCTCTCTCTCTCACACACACACACACACTCACTATTAATCAAATCTATTATCTATCAATCAATCAATCATCTATATCTATCTATCATCTATCATCTATCATCTATCATCTATCATCTATCATCTATCATCTATCATCTATCATCTATCATCTATCTATCTATCTATCATCTATCTATCTATCTATCTATCTATCTATCTATCTATCTATCTATCTATCTGATTATCAATCAGATCTATCTCTCTCTCTCTGTGTGTCTCCTCCTCCTCCTCCTCCTCCCCCTCCCTCTCCTCCTCCTCCTCCTCCTCCTCCTCTTCTTTGGATGCTGTATTTTTCTGGGTGTCACATCACATGTGCAAAATACTTTTTGGTGGCTCTGATGATTTCCCTTGGCTTATCACCTCCTCATCTATCTAATCAGAAAACATTATTTCAACACTCCAGGGGGATAGACGTGTGTGCCGTTACCTCTGAGAAAAACACACTTTTGTCTTCAGCCCCCAAAGTCAATCCTCAGCACTGGGTCGACCATAGAACACGTTCTCCAACTTATTTTATATCATTTAATCCGCTTTTCAGTGCCGAGGATCAAATAAATATTCCTTTTCTTTGGAAATCATAGGGGGATGCTAAACAGATGTTAAAACTGATAGGAAGGCAATGTTGAATAGGGAACTACAAAAGCTAAACAGGTGTGCCGATACAGAAGGCTGTAAAACTGTTTTATATTGTTATGTCTGTCTTATTTTTTTCTGTATTTGTTGTTCGTTTTCTGTTTTTAAAGGTAAAAACGTTCAATAAAAACTATTTAAAAAAAAAATACTCTACAAACTGCCATGGAGAAGAAGTGCTAAATCCTATCTTTTTAAAAAAATCATTTGCAAAAAAAAAATAGACTTGAACAAAAAGATATTTTGCAACTACCTTTTCTGACAAGTATAAATTAAATAGCTATACAAAACATTTAAAAAGAAAAAGAAAATAAGAGGGGGGGAGGGAAATAAGATCAGGAGGACAGAATGATTTTTGCTGGTGTTCTTTCCCCCCCCTCCTCCTCTCCTTGCTGACATTTAAGTACAGGATGTGTTGGCAAGATATGAATTTTCTCCAGAGACATTTCCAGTAAGTTCTTCATCACTAACCAAGACACGATGGTCGTTGAACTTTTGAGCATCGGAACTATAATGATGCAAAAGGCTGACCTATCCGATAGCATTGGCTCTGGATGGACGGAGCACGTTGAAAAAAAATTAAAGAGGCATTAAATTGTAAAGCCAAGAAGGAAGAGGTGGAAATTCAGCTGGTGGCGCAGCAATTCATATATTACAATAACTCCTGTCGGGTTTAAATGCCTCCGTCAATGTTATCATATCTTTCGGTGGCAAAGGTTTCGATAGCTGCGCTTGCAATTCCTCGCAACCTGTCTTGTGAATCGGCGTCGTTTCCTGCACGGTTACGCATCTGACACATTTCACATTAGGGACAACTAAACAACCAGGGGGATGTGAGGTCGTCCTGCCTTCAGCAAAGCCGAAGAAAATGAGGCTTGGCTGCAAATCAGTTCAGGCATTGGATGAAAAAATAAATATATTACACAATATTAAATATGTAGAGCCAAAACTTTCTGCTAAGTTGGTCTGCAGAGTCGTTCGAACAAAAGCAATGGGGGACTAATCAAGGAGAGGAGCAACCTAGAACCAAGGAGAAATTTCCTGGCAGGGAGAACAATTGGCCAGTGGAACTCCTTGCCACCAGAGGTTGTGGGTGCTCCATCCCTGGAGGCTTTTAAGAAGAGATTAGACCAGTGATAGACGACCTGGTCCCTACCGTCCACTTGTGGGCGTTCCAGCTTTCATGGTGGGCGGTAGGGGTTTTGTCCGATACCAAAGCACTTTCCTTTCTTTTAATTTAATTGACTTCCCTACTTTATAAATCGGTTCCACCACAAAACCGTGTTCGACTAAAGCGTGCTCGACGAAACCGCGTAGCTGACGTCATCACAGTGCGACGAAAAAAGCACGCTGTAAACGCTAAAGCTAAAATTAACCCCTAAACCTAAACCTAACCCCCCTAACCCTAACCCTAACCCTAAACATAACCCTTAACCTAACGCTAAACCTAATCCTAACCCTTAACCTAACCCTAAACCTAAACCTAACCCTAACCCTAACCCTTAACCTAACCCTAACCCTAACCCTAAACCTAAACCTAACCCTAAACCTAACCCTTACCTTAACTTGAATTGGCTTGCTTTCAAAGCGCTATTTAAAGCGCCCTTTTTTCTCCGCGGTCGCTGTTGTCGCCCTGCTGATGACGTCAGCGACGCGGTTTAATCGGGCGCGCTTTAGTGGAGCACGGTTTTGACGTGCCACGTATAAATCACCGTTACTGTGGAACCGGTGGGCGGTTAGAAAATTTTACTACTAACAGAGATGCAAAAGTGGGCTGTAGGTATAAAAAGGTTGACTCCCCCTGGACTAGACAGCCATTTGTCTGAAATGATATAGGGTCTCCTGCCTGAACAAGGGGTTGGACTAGAAGACCTCCAAGGTCCCTTCCAACTCTCTGTTATTCTGCTATGAAATTATTTCCAATATATTTCATCGCGGTCTCCAACTACACCAATTGCTTAAAAGTGCCACAGAGATGATAAAGAGGTCTGGAGATTAAATCATAAAGCAAATTCTTCAATATTTTTTTTTACTATCAAACACAAGAGAAAGAAAGAAAAAAAGTATGTTATTTCTCAGATTCAAAACAGTGCTGGATTTCTAAGAGAAGAAAAAGATTTTTACAATGGATAAAGGCCTACTGGTTACAGGCAGTCCTTGACATGACCACAATGGGGGCAAAGATTTATGTTTGCCAAGCAAGACACGTGTTAAATAAGTTTTGCCCCGTGTTGAAATCTTTCTAGCCAACGTTGTTAAGTGGAATAACCAGGTTGGTTAAGTTAATAATAAGGTTGTTAAGTGAATCCGGCTTCTCCATGAACTCTGCTTGTCAGAAGGCTGCAAAAGGGGATCACGTAACCCCGTCATAAGTACATGCCAGTTGCCGAGCGTTTGAGTTCTGATCACATGACCACAGGAATGCTGCAAAGGTTGATAAGTGTGAAGAGCAGTCCTAAGTCCCTTTTTTTTTCAGTGCTGTTGGAACTCTGAATGGTCACTAAATGAACTGTTGTAAGTTGAGGATTAGCTGTCACAGCTTTTTCCCCATCTCAAAAAAATGCGAGGGTTGTAACGGGTTAGGAGCATATCACTGTGAAAATGCAGATGTGATTCTTATTTCTTCTTATATGAATTGAAAATTCTTCCTTAGTATCTCTAATCTTTAGCAAATCTATATCATCTATCTTTCTATCTTTCTTTCTTTCTTTCTTTCTTTCTTTCTTTCTATCTAGCTTTCTATCTTTCTATCATCTATCCATCCCTCTCTGTCTCTGTCTCTCTCATTCTGTCTCTATCTATCTATCTATCATCTATCTATCTATCTATCTATCTATCTATCTATCTATCTATCTATCTATCTATCTATCTCTATCTTTCTATTATCTATCCATCCCTCTCTGTCTCCCTATCTATCTATCTATCTATCTATCTATCTATCTATCTATCTATCTATCTATCTATCTATCTATCTATCCATCCATCCATCCATCCATCCATCCATCCCTATCCACCTCTCTCTTTCCCCCTCTCTATCCCTACCTACCTACCTATCTACCTACATCTATCTATCTATCTATCTATCTATCTATCTATCTATCTATCTATCTATCTATCTATCTATCCCTCTTTCTCTCTATCCATCCCTATCAATCCATATCTATATCTATATCTATATCTATATCTATATCTATATCTATATCTATATCTATATCTATATCTATATCTATATCTATATCTATATCTATATCTATATCTATACCTATACCTATACCTATACCTATACCTATATCTAATCTATCTATCTATCTATCTATCTATCTATCTATCTATCTATCTATCTATCTATCTATCTATCTATCTATCTATCCAGCCCTATTCGTCCCTACCTCCATCCATCCAACTACCTATCTATCCATGCGTATCCATCCATCCATCCATCCATCCATCCATCCATCCATCCATCCATCCATCCATCTACTCTTTATCTCTTTATCTCTCTATATCTCTATCTCTATCTCTATTGGCTAAAGAAATTCCTTTCAACTGTGTCACCACCAGTGAGATTTTTCCACCACAACATTTTAGTGCAATGAATCATTTCATTTCTAACAATTTTCTGACCAAAATACCCACATGGCACATACCAGAGCATCCAAATAAACGTTGGTCCACTGGACTTGTTTGGCTTTTTGCTTCGCCATCACCATGGGTCTCCCCAAAACATCCAAATATTCCTGTTTAAAAACAAAACAGGGATTGGGTGAGAGACAGACACATCATTGTTATATCTGTGGGTCTTTGTCCTTCGTGATTTCTCTCCGTTTCTTTCCCTTCTGTTTTGCTGTCTCCCGCCATCCAGACTTTTTTTCTCTCTTTCTGATCGACAATTGTTAATTTTTTCTTCCTCTACATTTTTGCACAATGTTTATCTCACTTTGGGGATCCCCTAAGTAGTGCCATTTAATTGGCACCGAACAACACTGACCAATATTATAGGATAAGCAGAGAGAATTGGAGATAGATTGGTCATACAAAAACCTCAGCTGCGTGCCATGATTTCTACATTCCAAAGCCCTCCCAATTAAATGTAATTTGCAGTAAAGTACAAGTTATTTACATGTAAATAAAAGCATGGAAAATGCACCCTTCATGACGTACACATTATGTTTATCCCAGTGGTGGGATTCAATTTCGTTTTTTACTACCGGTTCTGTGGGTGTGGCTTGGTGGGCGTGGCATGGCTTGGTGGGTGTGGCATGGCTTGGTGGGTGTGGCATGGCTTGGTGGGCGTGGCTTGGTGGGCGTGGCAAGGGGAAGGATACTGCAAAATCTCCATTCCCTCCTGATCAGCTGCGACTTGGGAGGCAGAGAATAGATGGGGCGGGGCCAGCCACAGGTGGTATTTGCCGGTTCTCTGAACTACTCAAAATTTCCGCTGCCGGTTCTCCAGAACTGGTCAGAACCTGCTGAATGCCACTTCTGAATACCACTGAGCAACAATTTGACACAGATCTGCAACGATATGGCCTTCCTTCCTTTATTCCTTCCTTCCTTCCTTCCTTCCTTCCCGCCCTCCTTCTATCTATCTATCTATCTATCTATCTATCTATCTATCTATCTATCTCCTTCCTTCCTTCCTTCATCCTTACATTCTGATTTACCAAGGGTACGTTGCTACCAAGGATGCAAAAAATAAAGGCATTTGAAGTCCCACATACTGTACATTTTCTAATGATCAGTTTCTATCAAAATCAATGGATTAGCACCTTTCCCTCAACAATTCTTTCTATGAGTTTTTTTTTAAATTAGCTATTGTAGGGGTCTCCAACCTTGGCAACTTTTAAGATGTGTAGACTTCAACTCCCAGAATTCCTCAGTCAGCTGCCTGAGGAACTCTGGGAGTTGAAGTCCCCTGCGCTATAGTATATGGGTAAATTTCAATTTCTTCCACTTTAGAACTGGCATTCCCAATTAAGAAATGATTGCCAAAATACAGACATACCTGTGTGTTTATTCTTATGGCACCAATGGAAGGGATTTCATAATAATAACCTGAAATAGAAAATTTAATGCAGAAATCTGAGTTTTAATGAAATACGGATTTTCAGATGAAACCCTAGAAATATTATGGCTATGAACATGGAGTGAACAGCAAAAGAAATCACGAAATTCAAATTCAGAAGTCACATACATTTAAAGATCGCTGATGTACATTTCCTGATGATTTTTTCCTATACTTTTTTTCTCTTTCCTATTGACAATTGTTTCATTACTCTTCTTCTGTAGTGGCCACACAAATATCCAAGTGGTGTGCCATGATTTCTATGTTCAAAAGATCTCCCAGTAAATTGGCAATAATTTACAATAAATTATAAGTGTGCGTCTTTACATGAATAAAATGTGTAAAAATGTACCTTTGATGATGCAAGCATTTATATTCTTAAGAATATCTACAGACCCCCTTGCATCCTGGACATAAATTGTTTCAACTCCTACCCTCAAAACGATGCTATAGAGCACCGCACACCAAGACAACTAGACACAAGAACATTTTTTTTCCCAAACGCCATCCCTCTGCTAAACAACTAATTCCCTCACCACTGTCAAACTATTCACTAAGGCTGCGTTACTATTACTATTAATCTTCTCATCGTTCCCATCACCCATCTCCTCCCACTTATGACTGTATGACTATAACTTTGTTGCTTGTATCCTTACGATTTATATTGATATTGATTGTTTCCTGGATGCTTATTTGTACCCTGTGACTATCTATTAAGTGTTGTATCGTAGGATTCTTGATGAATGTATCTTGTCTTTTTATGTCCACTGAGAGCATCTGCACCAAAGACAAATTCCTTGTGTGTCCAATCACATTTGGCCAATAAAGAATTCTGTTCTGTTCTTATTCTTATTCTATATTCTGTATTCTGTATTCTGTATTCTATATTCTGTATTCTATATTCTATATTATTCTATATTATTCTGTATTCTGTATTCTGTATTCTGTATTCTGTATTCTGTATTCTGTATTCTGTATTCTGTATTCTATATTATTCTGTATTCTGTATTCTGTATTCTGTATTCTGTATTCTATAATATTCTATATTCTATATTCTATATTCTATTCCATTTGTATTCTGTATTCTATATTCTATATTATTCTATATTCTATATTCTATATTCTATATTCTATATTCTATATTCTGTATTCTGTATTCTGTATTCTGTATTCTGTATTCTGTATTCTGTATTCTGTATTCTGTATTCTATATTCTATATTATTCTATATTCTATATTATTCTATATTCTATATTCTATATTCTATATTCTATATTCTATATTCTATATTCTATATTCTATATTCTATATTCTATATTCTATATTCTATATTCTATATTCTATATTCTATATTCTATATTCTATATTCTATATTCTATATTCTATATTCTATATTCTATATTCTATATTCTATATTCTATATTCTATTCCACTCCACTCCACTCTACTCTACTCCAAGAGAAAGGATATAGAAGTAATAAGACTACATGAAGTTCATAAATAGTAAATGAATAAAGCTACAAGGATATAAATCTGATTTTATACACAAGAGGAAAATATGGGTTTTCCATATTTTGCTACCTGCTTTATTAATATCCCACTGTTCTTAAGATTAAAATGTTGTTTTACCTTGGTGCTCTCTCTGGGCTTTCTGGCAGACGTTTCATTACCCAACTAGGTAACCTCATCAGTATTAGCAAGGAGTGGAGTTTGCTCTCTTTTTACATTTCAGCCCTGAATTACAAATGTTCTCCTTTATAGGCTTAAAAGAATCAGAAGGCATTAAGCAGCAACATTATCTCTCTCTCTCTCTCTCCCTCTCCCCCTCCCTCTGTGTGTGTGTGTGTGTGTGTGTGGAGAAAAAATACTGTGGGGCGGGGAGGTAAGACACCCCTAACACCCCTCAGGTGTGTGTTCTGTTAAGATTCAGCCTGTCGTGCCGTAAAACGGCTTCTACTGTACTGCCGTAAAATGGTTTCTACCGTACAGGGCAGCGGAGTTGCCATGGAAATGGCTTCACAGTACTCCACAAGGGGGCTCCCTCTGGCAAGGAGGAAAATCCAACATTAGAAATTATGTTTGGGTCTGGACGTTTCCCCCCTACAAATAAATACCCAGGCAACGGGAGGACTATCGGCTAGTCATAAATAAATATAAACTGTGGCTTGTTGTAAAGTACTTATCCATGCGTATATAAACCCACAATACCTTTATTTTCACAGGCCATCCACTGTATGGGTCCTTTATCGTAGTTATGTTGACCAACCGAAAATGTAAACACACGGACCTAAAACAGAAATATATATATGTATGTTTGACAAGGAGCAGCTAAATGGCTGGTGTGAGTATAATATGGCTGGATTTTTATTGTTAGCAATGCTAAAAATCCTTTGAACATATTCATGAGCTTTAATAGGAAAGGATATAAGTTATAAAATAAACTGTGCCAGGAGGGAAAAAAACGATAGCTTGATACTTCAACATCATTAAACAATGGCTGCCATCTAGTGGAAGAGCTGTTAGTGAGTGACCAAAACTTTCTATTTCTTTCTTTTTTTAAATAGAAGGCGAGCCTCATTTAGCCTTCAAACTACATTACTTGCACAATGATTGCCTTTGGTTATCTAAGTTAAGTTTTTTTGGGAAGCCATCTGGAAGACAAGTAGTTGTGAAAGACATTCTTGGGCACAAAGTTTTGAAGAACCAATAATGTTGGATACATGGGAAAAGATATGGGTGAGAAACGTAAAATCCACACAAGCCCAAAATTTGAGAGAGAACTTTTATAAGATGTTTTTATAGAGGGCATTTAGATCCTTAAAAAAACTGGCCTGTATGTATCCGAATTTACAACCTAAATGCTGGAGATGGGATTGTGTTGATGCTACATATTACCATCTATGGTGGACTTGTAAAAAGGTTAGAGCATTTTGGATAAAAATATGGTGGATTATGCAAAATGTTCTTTAAAAAAGGATCAAGTTTCCCCCTCAGTTATTCCTGTTAGGTATAACTACTGATTGTACTGTTACAGAGACTAACTTGATTTTGTATTTAATAACGGCAGCAAGACTGTTGGTGGCGCAATACTGGAAGAAGGAAGATTTGCCTACTATTCAAGAATGGACATTAAAAGTCACAAACTTAGCAGAGATGGCTAAAATATCAGCATATCTCAAGGACCACTCAAATGAGAGATATAAACTGGAGTGGAGAAGATGGATTGACTATATTCAAAATAAATATGAGACTAAGAAATTCCAGATAGTTTATGACTGAAGAAGCAAGGAATGATATAATTTGTTTAGAGTTAGCCTAACAACAGAGGAGTTAAAGCTCAAATGAAAGATGATACTAACTTTTTTTAAAGTTTATTTTAGAACATCTTTGTTAAAGATTTATACCCTGTATTTGTTCTGGGAAGTTGGGGGGGAGGGAGGTTGGGGGGGTTGGGTTCGGGGGGGAGGGTGGGGGAGGGGAGGTAAATATTTGTAAAAGCTTTTTTTTTTCAAAAATTTGCAATTTTAAAAAAAAGACATTCTCCAAAACTTCCTGGTTGTTTCTACGCACAGCCTTAGCTTTCCCATCCCTCAAACTTTATTATGTTTTACCATCTTTCAGTTTTTCCTAAACCTCTCCAGGTTGGGGTAGGGAGTGGTGCGAGGGCCTACAGGTGAAGTTCTCACCTCACCATCAGGAGGCGGTGAGTTTGATCCTCGGTTGAGGCAGATATTTCTCTCTCTGGGCACAATGAGAGTATTATCTGCCGAACAAAACTCCGCTTTGGCGACAGGAAGAGCATCTGGCCAGTAAACACAATGCTAGTTCCGTTCAGTTGTCCGGACTCCATCCTCGCAAGGCGTGATGGGGTCGTTAAAAGAAGATGATGAGGATGATTTCCAGGTTAGGATATTAACAGTTCTGATATCAAGAACCAGGAGGGGTTTAAGAAAAGGGCCTTCTCTATTGTGGTTCCTACCCTTGAGAAGATTTTATCCCATGATTCTCCAACCCTTCTGATCCTCCACATTGCCGGCCATGTGTCCCCCCCCCCTCTCTTTTCTTCCTTTTGTCTCTCTGTCCCTTTTTTCTTTTCTTCTTTCATCTCTCTCTCACTCTTTTTCTTTCTTTTTTCTTTTTTATTTCTTCCTTTCTTTCTCTCTCTCGCTCTCTGTCAGTCTGTGTGTGTGTGTGTGTGTGTGTGTGTGTGTGGTGGTTTTTTTTGGAACCTCTTCTGTAGGTGTGGCCTGCTTTCCGGGTCCACTGGTGGAACCTCTTCTAACCGGTTCGGTAGATTTGACGAACCGGTTCTACCGAATAGGCGCGAACTGGTAGGAACCCACCTCTGTTATGGTCTCCTCTGTGTATAAAAACAGATCTGGTTCCCATCAGGATTTATGAATTTCATAATACAAGACCGGTGAAGATAAAAAAGATTTAGGTGAGCCAAGAGATGCACTACAGTCTTTTCATGAATAAAATACCTAACTAGTTGGAAAAGATTTTTTTTAAAAAAAGGACCCTCAGGGGGTAAGTGGTATCAGGCAATTTGCCTCGATCCTGTTGAAGCTCACCGTGTAAAGTTCCTTGTCTTAAAAAAAAAGTCTCACTTCTTAAAGCCTTGCAGGTAATCAGGCATTCAAAGAGAATACGAGAGGAGGTAATTTGGATTCTGCGTTCCGGTGCCAATTAGACTGAAAATTGTCAATCCAAGTTAAGAGAGGTGAAGTCCACTGGGAAGTAACTTAATTTAAGCCGATCATTAATCAGTAAAAGTTGGGCTTTGGCCTCCACCTTAAGCAGGCCTGCTTCCAACTGGCATGACAAGCTGTGTGATCCTGAGAAGACCACTCAAGGGAAGGTTGGTTTGATTCAGAGGTGAGTTCCTACCAGTTCGCACCTATTCGGTAGAACCGGTTCGTCAAATCTACCGAACCGGTTAGAAGAGATTCCACCAGTGGACCCGGAAAGCAGGCCACACCTACAGAAGAGGTTCCAAAATTTTTTTTTGAAACCCACCACTGGTCCTTGGATATGATTATTCTACACTATCATGCTCATATTTATAAAACCCAGTGCCTCTCAGTGCCCCCCCCCATCCATCTGGGTTCTCATTTTACTGACCTCAGAAGGATGGAAGGCTAAATCAATCTTTAGTTGGCCAGGATTGAACTGCTGACTATGAGCAGTGAGTTAGCCTGCAATACAGCATGCTAACCACTGTGCCACCACAGCTCCTTCCTTCCTTCCTTCCTTCCTTCCTTCCTTCCCTCCCTCCCTCCCTCCCTCCCTCCCTCCCCCCCTCCTTCCTTCCCAATAGCACTTCACAGGGCTCTTACAGCCCTCTCTAAGCAGTTTACAGAGTCAGCCTCTTGTCCCCAACAATCTGGGTCCTCATTTTAACTACCATGGAAGTATGGAAGGCTGAGTCAACCTTGTGCCAGTCAGAATCGAACTCCTGGCAATTGCAAGAATTAGCCTACAATGCTGCATTCTAACCACGGTCCGTCCTTCCTTCCTTCCTTCCTTCCTTCCTTCCTTCCTTCCTTCCTTCCTTCCTTCCTTCCTTCCCAATAGCACTTATACCACTTCACAGGGCTCTTACAGCCCTCTCTAAGCAGTTTGCAGAGTCAGCCTCTTGCCCCCAACAATCTGGGTCCTCATTTGACCCACCTCGGAAGGACGGAAGGACGAGTCAACTTTGAGCCTGGTGAGATTCGAACTGCCAAATTGCAGGCAGCCGGCAGTCAGCAGAAGTAGCTCTGCAGTACTCCACTCTAACCACTGCGCCACCACGGCTCAAATATGCCTTTGCGTGTGAGCATTTTAATTTTCCAACCAACGAATCCTTCAAATAAGCACTGGGAGTTACAACGTCCCTAAGGATGAAGGTGCAGATAGCTTCCCTGTATTGATCGCTTGAACTCAAACGAGCAGTTTCTGAAATAAATCTTAGCTCCTCTCAGTATCTATTTTTCTTGGTACAAAAGTCCGTGTTGCCTTTTGAAAAACAGAACCAAAAGGCACATCACACCTCATTTCAGAGTGAGATCCGTCTCTCTCTCTCTCTTAACAACTGGCTTCCATTTCCCAACGGGTCGAATCAACTTAAATACGAAATTGACTCCCGCCAAATGTTTGCAAAAAAATAAACAAAAAAAAAGCAATATATCATCGGCGGAATTGAACAGCCTTGCGGACAGCTGAGTTATTGCCAATTCAGGCCTATTTCACGTAACGGGGCTTGATAGAAACGGGATTTTAATCAGCCCGTATCGTTCGACAGATGGTAGAAAATTCTACGCGCAGAGCGTGGATTAAATAAATGAATGCACGAACAAGCAGTCAGCGCCCGCAATTATCCCTTCCCTGCAAAGACATGCCTGCAAAGTGACGGATCTCTTAGCTGGCATTTCAAATTCAATTACAAGGAAGAGCTTCCCTGACCTTCTTTAAGCTGGTTGGCCGTCTGATCAATCGATGGCCTACGACTGTGATGGCAAACCTGTTGTGGCCCAGCAGGAGCCGTTGGAGCTGCCACCAGACTCCGACAGCGAGGGGCCCTCTGAGTCGGCTCTGGAGGATGTGGAGGACCCTGGACAGGGTTCCGACTCCGAGCAGGGCGCAGAGAGGCTGGTTGGCCACCAGGAGGTACCTGAGCCTTGGACCAATGGGGAGGAGACAAGGGAGAGTGAGCCGGACGCCAGCAGTAAGTTGTTCCTGAATGCCCGGCACCGAAGAGCTAATAGGCGTCAGGAACAGTTGCACAGTTACAGGATTGCACTCAGCTGGTGGTCATTAGGCTCCTCTCCAGACTATAAAAGGACTGCTTGTGCACACACCCTTTTTGTAGAAGTCAACGCAGGATCGAATGTCAGAGAACATTATTGTGAGCTTGGCAGGCTGGATTGCTGCCACGGCTTATCTGTGCTGGATTGCTGCCAAGCTTGTCCAAGAAGAGAGAAAGGCAAAACTTCAACAACAACAAAACCTAGAAAATAGCCAACTTCATGAAGTTGACTTTGAAGATTCTTCATCAAGTGTCCTTCCAAAAGAGATGAAAGCTGAGAGGAGACGTTGTGTCCTCTCTTCTCTGCTCCTATCAACAAGCCGTGAAATGGAAGTTGAGGAACTCCCAACTCCTTTAGGTTAGGGATCTTACCACCATATTAACAACATTAGGAATGATGGGGTTGTGAAGATGGTGTTGAGTGTAGTGTCCTTAGTGTGGGTTTGATATTTTTTTGGGACAGAGAACTCAAAATGGTGGCGTTGAGCTCCATTACAATCTTTTGAAAATCAAGAGACCTTGGAATTTCAAATCCGGGTGACACACAGACGCTTTCTCCCAGTTTTCTCGGCAACAATTGAAAGTTGACTTCAGCCTTCTTTCAGAACGTTTTCCAACTTTGCAAGGTAGCTTACAGCTTTGGCGTTTCCAGAAAGTCTCCCATCCAAAAACGAATCAGACCAGATCCTGCTTAGCTTCCCAGCCCAGATGATCAACCTGGTTCTACCCCAACCGGGACATAGTTTCTGTCCTCTCCTTCAATTACTACATTTCTTTTTTATTATTATTTATGATGGCCTAAAATATCCTACTCAATATTACAGGGATGTGAAAATGTATAAAATATTATTTTAAAATAGAGCAAAACTGTTCATTCCTTTTTTTTTAATACCCTCACCTAACTTCACACACGCTAAACATTTGTGTTGTCTTCTTGATTTTTTTTAAAATTGCAAATAATTTTAGAGATAATAAATATCCAAAAAGAATTTAACCAAAGGATCTTACCTTCTTCTCGTTATTATATTTCTCGAATATCTCCTGAGCCTTTTCTTCCCCTCCATCAGTAAACAACATTATAATTTTGTTGCAGTTAGCTCTGAAGACGCTTTGGCTATCCTGAAATAAATGACAATGGAGTCAGGGGGGCCATTGGAGAACATATTTCAATACACAAGACTTTTTCAGAAACAGACTTCTTACCTTTTCCCATGTTTCCTTATTGTGTATAGATACCTCTGTTTAAGGTAAAAGGTACAGGCTCCCCTTGCACATATGTGCTAGTTGTTCCCGACTCTAGGGGGCGGTGCTCATTTCCGTATCAAAGCCGAAGAGCCAGCGCTGTCCGAAGACATCTCCGTGGTCATGTGACCAGCATGACTCAACTCCGAAGGCCAATGGAACGCTGTTCCCTTCCCACCAAAGGTGGTTCCTATTTTTCTACTTGCATTTTTTACGTGCTTTCGAACTGCTAGGCTGGCAGAAGCTGGGACAAGTCACGGGAGCTCACTCCATTACGTGGTGCTGGGGATTTGAACCGCCAAACTGCCCTCCTTTCTGATCAACAAGCTCAACGTCTTAACCACTGAGCCACCACATCCCTATTACCTCTGCTTAAAGGCTCTGGTGAAAATTGTCTATGTGTGTGTGTGTGGGGGGGGGGATTACAAATGTAAAAGATGAACGCAAAGTGGGCAACAGGTACCACAAAGGGGATCATGACAAGACAATCACACCAGAGTGGTATTCACTTACTTTCCCTACCAGTTTGCAAATATGAGTGTGTGCGTGTCCCATCCACGCATGTGCTTTGATCACGCATGAAGCTTGCATGCATGCACGTGGCTTGAAACATGCCTAAATAGGACGGCATAAAGCTGGGATGGGTGGACAGGCCCACCCGTGATTTTCACTACATGTTCGGGCGAACCAAAGTGAACTGGCTGAATACCACCTCTGAATCACACCCATTTAAACATGCAAACATTCATCACATACACGTAAAAAAAGTGACGGGACTTTGATTGCTCTGATCTACCAATGAGCTTGGGTCTCCTTCCCCAGCTGCTCGCTAATGTTTCTGCAATCTGGTGATTAGCTTCCTCCCCATTTAATCCCCTACTTAATCATTGGCAGTCTCGCATTACAATGAGCAAGAAAACACATTCGATTCTGCAGCTAACTAAGATTGTTGGCCGAGCAGGGACAAAAATAGCCAGGGAAATGATTGGAGCCTAGGAAACAGGCCCCTCGTCAGCCAACAGGAATGGTGAATTAACACCAGCCTATCAAGTATTTAAAAGGGCTTGATAGCGCAAGGAAACAACAATCACCAGCCGTCAACACACAAATCAGCCAATAGGAAGGAACCACATAAATACGACTCACAGAACAGCCCAAAGCCTTTATTCTAGTAGAGAGAAATTCCCTGAAAATGGGCTCCAGCGTGAGTTCAAAAGCTTGGAAGAGTAAATCTGTGGTCTCTGGGTATGATCTCACAACATTATCCTGGGACACATATATTTGCCTTCATTCATAAGACCAGCAAACTAACTCCACAGAAGAAAGAGGGGATGCTAATGTGATTTATAAATAAAATTGGAATCCACTCACTCATTCAATAACTAAGACCATTCGGAAGCAAACACAGCTTTATGGTTCTACAAAAATGTCAATACACCAAAATTAAGTTTTTAATTTGCCGAGACCGAGATTATTAAAACGAACGAGCTTTAAATATTGAGTCTTAAATATTTTAAGTTGTTTATCTATCCATCATTTTTTCCCCCCCGAACACGTTCCCTAGGTTAATAAAACCAGCAATATGATCTTGATTCAGAAATAAAACATTTATGTAGAAATAAAAAATGCACGTAGGATTCAACACACGCTCTGGTGCTTTTGGAAATCTGACGGCGTAAACTAATTTTTTTTCTTTTAAAAAAACCACCTTCATAAATATTATAAATTACCCCTGGTAAAAACTTGCTTACATTCGAGATTCTGTGATGATACAGAAAACACTGTATACACATGAATAAATCAAATAATTTGTAAAGATTCAACCTGTGAATAATCACCATGGTTTAAATAAAGGGACTATTTTAGATATTTAATAAAAGCCAAAGAATTTTTTTTTTTTGCCAAATGTAACTATATACCTCAATTGATGACCAATTTAAATAATATCTTGAAAGAGCTTATTGGTCAAATAAAGGTTTAGGACCTTAATATTGAATTGCCACTAAATGGGCACAGCTTAATGTATACAGCAATTCCCATTCTACCACGAGTATTAAATCAGTAGCTGTGTTTGGAAGTGATATAGCAATAGCAATAGCAATAGCAGTAGACTTATATACCGCTTCATAGGGCTTTCAGCCCTCTCTAAGCGGTTTACAGAGAGTCAGCATATTGCCCCCAACAATCTGGGTCCTCATTTTACCCACCTCGGAAGGATGGAAGGCTGAGTCAACCTTGAGCCGGTGAGATTTGAACCGCTGAACTGCTGATCTAGCAGTAGCCTGCAGTGCTGCATTTAACCACTGCGCCACCTTGGCTCTTATATAGATAGTCCTCGATTAACAATAGTCCATTTAGTGACCATTCAAAGTTACAACGGCACTGGGAAAAGTGACTTCTGATCATTTTTCACACTTACGACCATCGCAACATCCCCATGGGGCACATGATCAAAGCAGCTGTCTCATATTTATGACGGTTGCAGTGTCCCGGACTCACATCATCCCACTTTGTGACTTTTGCCCAGGTTCGCCTGGTGCACCAGGTGCGGCCCTACCTGAACCAAGAGCCAAGGTGGCGCAGTGGTTAAATGCAGCACTGCAGGCTACTGCTAGATCAGCAGTTCAGCGGTTCAAATCCCACCGGCTCAGGGTTGATTCAGCCTTCCATCCTTCCGAGGTGGGTAAAATGAGGACCCAGATTGTTGGGGGCGATATGCTGACTCTCTGTAAACCGCTTAGAGAGGGCTGAAAGCCCTATGAAGCGGTATATAAGTCTACTGCTATTGCTATTGCTATTGCTATTGGACCGGGAGGCCCTTCAAATGGTCACTCAGGCTCTCGCCACCTCTAGGCTTGATTACTGTAATGCGCTTTACTTGGGGCTGCCCCTGAAGAGTGTTCGGAGACTACAATTGGTCCAGAATGCGGCCGCGCAAGCGATATCGGGTGTACCTAGGTACACCCATGTCACATCTATCCTCCGCGAGCTGCACTGGCTCCCCATTGGTCTCCGGACGCGCTTCAAGGTGCTGGTCATTACCGTTAAAGCCCTACATGGCTTGGGACCTGGATACCTACGGGACCGCCTCCTGCCACATACCTCCCAACAACCTATAAGATCGCACAGATTGGGCCTCCTCCGGGTACCATCGACCGGGCAATGCCGGTTGGCGACTCCTCAGGGGAGGTCTTTCTCTGTAGCTGCCCCAGCCCTGTGGAATGATCTTCCCGCAGAGATCCAGACCCTTCCCACTCTCTCGGCCTTCCGTAAAGCCACTAAAACCTGGCTGTTCCGGCAGGCCTGGGGCTGTTGACCCCAAAATATGGTCCAGCCCCACTCAGAAATGGAGTGCATGGTGTGTTTTTTAAATCTATCTTTTCTTTTCTTTTCTTCTCTTTTCTTTTTTTTTTGATTTATTGTATTGTCAGCCGCCCGGAGTCCTACGGGATTGGGCGGCATATAAATGTTATTAAACTTCTAAACTTTCTGACCAGCCAACTCAACGGGGAAGTCAAATTCGCTTAACAACCTTGTAACTGAAGACTTGATAACCGCAGTGATTTCATTTAGCAACTGTGGCGAGAAAGTTTGTAAAACTCGCTTAACAAATGTTTCTACTGCTATGTTGCAGTATTTTCGGGGAGGGCTTATTTTCAGGGGAGGGTTTATTTCAGCGCATGCGCTCAAAAGCCCAATTGGGCTTATTATCCAGGGAGGTTTTATATTCGGGGAAATTGGGGTCCTTAACCTGAATTTTGATCAGTGGCAACCAGCCACCCCATAAATCAACCTTTTCAAGTTGGAAGGTTTTCCTCATTATAGCTGACATTAGCCAGAGTTTGTCAAGCCCACAAATCTTCGCCATTAGGGAGGGAAGATTTAAATTCCTTTCTTAGAAGCTTTATTACTTTAAAAAAAAAACCACTTTTTTCTAGTTTTTCCAAAAAAGAGGCAAGCCCAATCAGTTGACAGAGAGTTTAGGAAACAGAGGAAGGGGAGAGAAAATTCCTGCCTCTGAAATCACAACGGGCATAAATGTAACAGAGCTAACACTTTCCTCCAGCAAACGTTCTTAAAATTAAATTGAGCCGCTGCAGGAAAAACAATATTTTTTTTGTTAAAATGTAAGCGACAGTGGGGAGAAATTCACCACCCACCAAGTTCCTTTCAAAAACTCCAACTGCTTTTAAAATGGCTTTGTTAAAAATACCCATTTTTCCTCCTGGCCCTCTATTGTGAAAGCAATGTGCAAATACAACCGTTTTCTTCGAACCCATCGGGATGACTCAAAAGAACTTCTGGACTTAATAAAAGCCACCTTCGCTTAATGACTTCTTGCTGAGTGATTCTTCAAAGCTATAACGGAAACCCCCCCCAAAGGTACTTATGACCACTTCCAGAGCACTGACGGCGGAACACACATACCCGTGATTGTGTGATCCTATTTGGGGAGAGCTTGGCAATTGCAATATTCCATTGTCACGTGATCTATTATTGTTATTTGTTATTTATAAGGGACGTTGGTGGCTCAGTGGCTAAGATGCAGAGCTTGTCGATCAGAAAGGTCGCCAGATCGGCAGTTCGAATCCCTAGCGCCGCGTAACAGAGTGAGCTCCTGTTCCTTGTCCCAGCTTCTGCCAACCTAGCAGTTCGAAAGCACGTAAAAAAAGCAAGTAGAAAAATAGGAACCACCTTTGGTGGGAAGGGAACAGCGTTCCGTGCGCCTTCGGCATTGAGTCATGACCACGGAGATGTTTTCAGATAGCACTGGCTCTTCAGCTTTGAAACGGAGATGAGCACCGCCCCCTAGAGTCGGGAACAACTAGCACATATGTGCGAGGAGAAACTTTACCTTTACCTTATTTGCTATCGTTTCCTTTTAGTAATTCTTACATATTCTGGTTATTGTAACATACCACATCTATTCCACATTTCTATTCTAGACTGGACAGAAGCAAATATTTTATTATAAATTTATAAATACCATGCCATGCAACTTTAATTCAGTGTCTGCCGAGCAACAGATGGGCAATATCTTTTAGTAAGCATGTTCAAGCTGCTGTAAAAAAAATCTCATGCCCCAGTGTTTTAAAAATTAATACTCACATAAAATTGGTTCTTTTTTCTTTTTTCTTACTAGGAATTTAATTTTTTGAGGGGGTCCTTGGTGCTCTCTGAACTTGGTTGTTTTCTGGCCCAACATTTCGTTATTCAAACTAGGTAACATCATCGGTGCTGATTTATTACTTTGCCACTAGAGGGCACTGTGGCACTACTGTTTCTTTTCCAATATCGTCACCCCCTCTAGTGGCTAAAAAGCATAGTGCGGCTATCATGCAGTAAAGCTTGGAAAGACAATGTTGAGTTGGGAAGCGTCAGCCAAAAGGAGAGAGGAGCAGGTAGAAAGAGAAGATGTGGCAGGAGCAGAAAACAGGAGAGAGGAGGAGAATTAGGAAAGGGAAAAGAGGGTGCGAGATGAAAGTATGGGGAGGCAACAGGTAGGGGAAGAGGAGGCAACAGGTAGGGTTAGTGTGGTGAAATTATGACCAGAGTTCCAGGAGTGATGGGAACTTCCCCACGGAGCAAAGATGAAGCCCAGCATGGCTCCCTTTGATATGCAGGGAGAGAATTAGACCCTCCGTAAGCTCTTAGCTGGTATGTCTAACAGTTATGCAGATTTGTGCTTTAGTCTGGCAAGATTCCTGTCTCCAGGCAAGCAACAATGAAGAAACTGCCCTGTCATACTTGTGTTGTTCTTGATTCCCTGCACCTGATGCTTTTGGCTACACTGTGGTGAGATGGGCAACTATAGAAAGCATTTAAATCAATCAGTGGATAAAAGGAAGCCTGGGTGTGTCCTCAGGGTCCCCTAAGAATTTTCTGGGACCCTCGAAAACCAAGGAGCTGTGCTTTTCCTTCCTTCCTTCTTTCTCCCTTCCTTTCTTTTTTTCTTTCATTCCTTTCTCTTCCTTCCTTTCTTTTTCTTCCTTCCTTTCTATTGTTCTTCCTTTCTTCTCTCTCTTCCTTTCTGCTCCCTCCCTCTTTCTTCTTCCTTCCCTCTCTCTTCTCTTCATTCCTTTTCCTTCCTTTTTCTTTCTTCCTTTTTCTGTCTTTTTCTCTTTCTTTCTTTCACTCCTTTCTCTTCCTTTTTCTTTCTTCCTTTTTGTTCTTCCTTCCTTCCCTCTCTTCTCTTTCTTCCCTTCCTTTCTGCTTGTTCCCTCCCTCTTTCTTTTTCCTTCCTTCCTTCCCTCTTTTCTCTTCCTTCATTCCTTCTCCTTCCTTCTTCTTTTTTCTTTCTTTCTTTCTCTTTTTCTTTCTTTATTCCCTTCCTTTCTGCTCGTTCCCTCCCTCTCTTTCTTTTTCCTTCCTTCCTTCCTTCCTTCCTTCCTTCCTTCCTTCCTTCCTTCTCTCTTCTCTTTCTTCTCTTTCTTCCTTCCTTCCCCTTCCTTCCTTCCTTTCTTTCTTTCTTCTTCCTCCCTCCCTCCCTCCCTTTCTTTCTTTTCCTTGGCTTAACCCATACCCTAAGCCTAGATATTTTCATTTTGTTAACTGCATAAACCATATTAAACACATTGCAACGTAGTACTGTTGGGGGAGAAAAAGATAGCAATAGCAATAGCAGTTAGACTTATATACCGCTTCATAGGGCTTTCAGCCCTCTCTAAGCGGTTTACAGAGTCAGCATATCGCCCCCAACAACAATCCGGGTCCTCATTTCACCCACCTCGGAAGGATGGAAGGCTGAGTCAACCTTTGAGCCGGTGAGATTTGAACCACTGAACTGCAGATAGCAGTCAGCTGAAGTGGCCTGCAGTGCTGCATTTAACCACTGCGCCACCTCGGCTCTTCATGTTATTAGAATTCTGCATCCGGGTTAAAAAGACAGGTTTTTTTTGTCTTTATACAATATAGGAAAGAACCCCGATTGAAAACGCTCATGTTTTCAGCCCTTACATTGAGCTGCTCAAAGGCGTAGCTGAACCCCTTTTTGTAGTCAGTGATTCCTTTTGCCTGGATTTTGTAGACGGCTTCCTTCAACTTCTTCTTGTTCCTCACGTTCGCTTGCACGAGGTGATTGAAACAACTGACGTTTTGAGCTTTATCATTGAACTGGAAGGGAGACAGAGAGAAAGAGAGGAGAGCAGTCAATAAAACAAAGACGGCAAATGAAGAAAGACGTTTTTGCAAATTAGATCACAAATTAAGGGATTGATAGACATCAGGTGTCCCTTATCTGGAGCTAAGCATAACTCTTTTGCAGGATGTAAATGTTTAGACAAGGGTGCCTCCATCAATACTGCAGAATTTCTTCTCCCCTCTGGAGAAAGAGGCTAGGCAGAAGCTAAGAGCTGCTGAATTTCCCGACAAAAAGAAACAAACAAAAAAATAAATGTTACGCCATATAGGTTTATACGGCATGCAACGTTTAGAGAATTATTTCTTTTTTTAAAAAGCAAATGAAGTCAGTTGCTGATGAAGTCTAGTTGCTTCTCTGGCCTGGGAAAAAACAGCTATGCGATTCTTTAAGCCATCTAGATTTGCATCACGATAGTAAATGGACCATAGTTTCTGTCGAACTGGTTGATTTATTTGCATCTACTATTTATGGCAATCAAACTGTTGAGTCCTAGAGGAAATCAACCCTGGCTGCTCTTCAGAAGGCCAGATCCTGAAGAGGAAACCCAAATCCTTTGGCCACCTGATGAGAAGGAAGAAGGACTCCCTGGAGAAGAGCCTCATGCTGGGAACGATGGAGGGCAAAAGAAGAAGAAGGGGACGGCAGAGAAGGAGGTGGCTGGATGGAGTCACCAAAGCAGTTTGGCGTGAGCTTAAATTTGTATTTTGGGTTTTTCCCTTGATTGAAAAAAAAGAAAAGAATGAAAAGCACGCACAATTATATTGTACAAAGTCAGCCCCCACCCCATCTCCTAGAAGAATGAAATATTTTGGTAAACATTTAAAAAGGCAGAATATTATATTTCCCTAAAGGAGAAGCATAATCTCGGAAAACAGCTGCCCCCTTCCTTAATACCCCCAGTAGGACTGGGCCAGCCTATCTACAGGACAAAAGACCTTCAGCTCCAGGTGTCAGGTTTTCAAAAGGTGCCCTAAGGAATTCATGAGCCTCAAGCCAAGTTTCAAAAGAAACCCAGTCATTCATTAGGAACACTATTTCGGCAATACCACACTGCAGTCATCTTCCTCTTCTATTCCTCTATTCTATTCTGCTTCTCCAGGTACTACCAAGTCCATTATCCACTACCCAGCCTTTCTTTTGTCTTTCTTATCGACAATTGTTAAGTCCGGAGTATTACAGGGCAGGCATCTATGTCCGTCTGAATTCTAAAACTCCAGAGCATTTTAGATTTATTTATTTATTTATTTGTTTATTTTTATTTTGTTTATTTCGCAGTTCCCCAAACTCTTATGATTTTGTTTAAAAACAATCACTCATCATGAGTTCATCACGCACTCCGGCTAAAACTGCCTTGCGTTCGAGTTGAGATTAAATGAAAACATTTTTTTTTAATGTTTATTATCAAAAGAGCTGTCGGAGGGGCTTCCTCCCCCCCCACCGCATAACAGAAGGGGGGGGGGTGAGGCAAATGAAAGCTTGAAGATTATTATTTAAAATCAAGAGATTAAAACACATCTCGGAGGGGAAAAAAAAATATCCACTGGTGTTACACAACTCACAAAGTACAGTAGTTATCTTTAAATCCTTCACCACTAGGTGGCAGTGCCATAATACAGAAGGAGTAATAGAGAATTAATATAGGAAGTCTTCTACTATTGATCCCAAAATTTCAGTTGTTAAGACAGTGCCTAATTGGGTTTTGCCTCGTTTTACGACCTTTTTTTGTCACAGTTGTTAAATGAATCACTGCAGTTGATAAGTTAGCAATGCAGCTGTTAAGTGAATCTAGATTATGATAGCAATAGCAATAGCAGTTAGACTTATACACCGCTTCATAGGGCTTTCAGCCCTCTCTAAGTGGTTTACAGAGTCAGCATATCACCCCCCACAGTCTGGGTCCTCATTTCACCCACCTCAGAAGGATGGAAGGCTGAGTCAACCTTTGAGCCGGTGAGATTTGAACCGCTGAACTGCAGATAAAAGTCAGCTGAAGTGGCCTGCAGTACTGCACCCTAACCACTGCGCCACCTCGGCTCTAAGATCAAGTGCAACGTTTATAAGGGGTGAAGAATGGTCATCGGTCACTGTTCCCCATTCCGTTTTAAGTTCAAACGGTCGCTAAATGAATGTTTACAAGTGGAGGACTACCTGTAGAGTTTTGCTGGCACACAACGCTCCTTCGAAAAGATATGTTTCTCTATCAGGGAGCAAAGAGGAAATATCTGCTGTGAACTCTGCATAGGCATCAGGAAGGGTATCCAGCCAGTAAATGCTCAGCTGCACTCAGTCGCCCCAACTCCACCGCATGTTAAAAATATATATATATTGAGGACAGTTTCTCTTGTCAGGCACCACCTAACTGCCTTGAAAATTCACAAGCAGAAATCATCGCTCCACAATCTACTAAAGATGGAGAACAATCTTTCCTTCTTTTGTATTTGCCTGTGATTGTAAGCCGCCCTGAGTCCCCTCAGGGAGAAGGGCGGCCTATAAATCCTAATAAAATGTCTAAAAAAAAAATGTCTAAAAAACAGTATCTATCATAGGTTTTAAAAAAAACTTTCTGCAATGGCAAATATTGGCCCTCCATATTCAAGCAGGAAACTTTCGCAAACCACCATCCGCTGATCACTTACAGTATATCTGCGGATTTGTCAACAAAAGATATTTCCCTTTCTTTCTTTCTTTCTTTCTTTCTTTCTTTCTTTCTTTCTTTCTTTCTTTCTTTCTTTCTTTCTTTCTTTCTTTCTTTCCCTGATTTATACGGCCACCAATCTCAGTTAGTGACTTTGGTCAGTTAACCGACTTAAAATAAAATAAAAGTAATGACAAACATGATAAAATTTCAAATACAAGCAGCTGAGAAGCAACAGCCCAAATCCCACAAAATATTGTGTTTTACCTAAAAAGTCTACAAACATATTTATTATTTGTTTCATTCTTTGGACTCAAGTCCCAAGTTAAGGTAAGGCTGAAATCTGTCTGTCATATCTATCTATCTATCTATCTATCTATCTATCTATCTATCTATCTATCTATCTATCTATCTATCTATCTATCTTCATCATCTATCATCTATTGATCTATCTGTATATATCTATATATCTATCTTCCTCATCTATCATCATCCATCCATCCATCTATCTTCATCATCTATCATCAATCATCCATCCATGTATCTATCTATCTTCCTCATCTATCATCATCCATCCATCCATCCATCCATCCATCCATCCATCTATCTTCATCATCTATCATCCATCCATCCATCCATCTTCATCATCTATCATCAATCATCCATCCATTTATCTATCTATCTTCATCATCTATCATCAATCATCCGTCCGTCCGTCCATCCATCCATCCATCCATCCATCCATCCATCTATCTATCTTCATCATCTATCATCAATCATCCATCCATCCATCCATCCATATCTATCTATCTATCTATCTATCTATCTATCTATCTATCATCTATCTATCTATCTATCTATCTATCTATCTATCTATCTATCTATCTATCTTTATCATCTATCATCAATCATCCATCCATATCTATCTATCTATCTATCTATCTATCTATCTATCTATCTATCTATCTATCTATCTATCTATCTATCTATCTATCTTTATCATCTATTGATCTATCTGTATATATCTGTATATCTATCTTCCTCATCTATCATCAATCATCCATCCATATCTATCTATCTATCTATCTATCTATCTATCTATCTATCTATCTATCTATCTATCTATCTATCTATCTTTATCATCTATTGATCTATCTGTATATATCTGTATATCTATCTTCCTCATCTATCATCATCCATCCATCCATCTATCTATCTATCTATCTATCTATCTATCTATCTATCTATCTATCTATCTATCTATCTATCTATCATCATCTATCATCTATCAATCAATCATCTATGATCTATGGCTCATCATTATCTACCCATCTTGCAAATAAATACCACCTGAAGCTTTGATGCTACCTTAAATGAAATAAACGGAATTTCATGAGATGCAATATATTTTCCTGCAATTACAATTACTGCTTTTTTTTTTTGTAAAATTAAACAATGGAATAAGGCATCCCTTATTGGATGTTGGAGGCCCAACCCGCCTGTTCAAGCAGGAGACCCTAGACCATTTCAGACAAAATGAAATTAAAATTATTATTTTTTAAAAAAAAAAAATCTAATCGCATTGTACTTTAATAAGTATCTATTATGGGGATCTCGGTAGCAGGATAATCACTCCATTCTTAACGTTTTATAGCTGCAATATATATATAGAGGGGGGGAGAGAGAGGGGGAGAGAGAGAGAAATACTGTTTAGAAGCAACCAATTTTCTTTGAATCTGTAACACTCTTTAAATGCAGAGCCCTGATAGAAGAAGGGGAATTCCATCTCTTTAATTCAAAACCAGCATCCAGCTCTATCACAGGATTGTTTGGGGAATACAGAAATTTCACAATATACAGCCGGCTTGATTCCAATCCAATCAGATGTGGCTGGGACTCCTTTTCCAATCAAGGGAGATGGGTTGGAGCAGCTTGATGGCCCAGAAGTATCTATACATATTAAATGGGCAGCTCTGAAATAAATCTAATTCCAAGACATTCTTCCTTGCAACTATTACCAGATTCATTTTTGGCCCTGCCTGACTTCAATAACTGGATCTAAGCCTTAGTTCTGATCAAAAGCTAAAGCAGAGGAACACCAGTAGCATTTCTCAAATCTAGAAGAGGGAAGGAGGGAGGGAGGGAGGGAGGGGGGGAGGGGGGGAGGGAGGGAGGAAGGAAGGAAGGAAGGAAAAGAAGGAAGGAAGGAAAGGAAGGAAAGGAAGGAAAGGAAGAATGGAAGGAAGGAAGGAAGGAAGGAAGGAAGGAAGGAAGGAAGGAAGGAAAAGGAAAGAAGGAGGGAAGGCAGGCAGGCAGGCAGGCAGGCAGGCAGGAAGGAAGGAAAGGAAAGAATGAAAGAAAGGAAGGGAAAGGAATGAATGAGAGAAAGCAGGCAGGCAGGAAGGCAGAAAGGAAAGAAGAATGGAAGGAAGGAAGGAAGGAAGGAAAGGAAAGGAAGGCAAGGAAGGAGGAAAGAAAAGGAAAGGAAGGAAAGAATGGAAAGAAGGAAGGAAGAAAGGAAGGAAGGAAGAAATGGAAGGAAGGAAGGAAGGGAAAGGAAAGAAGGAGGGAAGGCAGGCAGACAGGAAGGCAGGCAGACAGGAAGGCAGGCAGGAAGGAAGGAAAGGAAGAAGGAAAGAAAAGGAAAGGAAGGAAGAATGGAAGGAAGGAAGAATGGAAGGAAGGGAAAAGAAAGAAGGAGGGAAGGCAGGCAGGAAGGAAGGAAGGAAAGGAAGGAGGAAAGAAAAGGAAAGGAAGGAAGGAAGAAAGGAAGGAAGGAAGGAAAGAAAGAAGGAAAGGAAAGGAAAGGAAAGGAAAGGAGGAAGGGAGGAAGGACAGAGTAGGAGATTTGTATCATATGAAGATGCATTTTGATCTGCCCTGAGCCCATCGTTGCTTCCTTGGTCTTCGATTTGCTATTTGCTTACTTTTTGAGTCCAAGCATTTAAGCATTTTAAGAATTTCAGCCCTATAAATCAAGACCAAAAGGACGAGTAACAACCTAAAATTCTCCACCTGTTTTTCTATGGGGGAATCATCACCTGAATCTTCTTTAGACCAGTCCCCCAACTTCGCGGGGGGAGGGGGGATGACAAAAAAAAAAGAGAGGGGGGTACTCACCGAAACCACATTCACAAAGTCATCGTCCGACAAGGTTTCCAACATTTCAATGACGGACGTTCGGATCAACTTCAGAGTCAGCCCACTGACGCTCCCACTCCTACCAAGGAGAAGAAACCGTTCAATAGCCCCCAGTGGACATCAGTGGTCATCTCATGCGTCCCTCTGGCCTTATACAAGCAAGGCTTGAGCCAAGCTTCCCAAGAAATCCAGCCACTGATTAGGAGCAACATGTCGGCAGGCACTCAAGTGAAGCCAGCTCTGACCCCACATAATTTACGGCTCAACTATGACCCTGTTTCGCCCCTCCATCCCAGGGTGTGCCATAAATCCACATTCTCCAACCACAGCACTTTCACAGGCTGTGGAGGCCACGCCCCTCCGGCGGTTGCAGGCAACCTGGGATACAGCCTTGGGAAAGGTATGTGTTCCGGTTATGGCTGCCGTGGCGCTCCGTCCGTTTCCCTCCCCTCCTACCCATGGCAACTCGAGAGCAGGCCAGGGATGACGCTTTGCGAGTTGACCCAATGGGCCAGTTGAAATCGGTGATCTTGAGTTCTTGCCTATTTGTCTTGGGAATGAATTTAGCTCTTCACATCTACGATGCGCTGCTTGCCAAGAGAGAATTTGACGAAGCTTCTGAATTACATGATGCAGGAGTTGCTTTGGTGTGTAACCACATGGCAATGTTTTTTTTAAAAAAAATAGGTTATTTTTATCCATTTATATTAATTTAGAGATATGTCTTTGCATCAGAAGAGCCGGCAGAGCCTGGGAGGTGGAGTTAAGTAAGTCATTAGCCTAGAATCATTACGTTCCCACCAATGGTCTCAGTCCCTCCTGAATTTCTTGGGCTTTTATGTAGTGCCAATTTAGTGCTGAACTGTCAGTTGACGACATTAATATCGGGCACAAAGAATCGGGACCATCCATTAAGTTCCGGTTAAGGTGATTTTGTTCACAAGACCTGATGCCTTTTCTCCAATGCAGGTAGTTCTCGGTTTATGGCCACAATAGAGCCCAAAAATTTGTATTGCTAAGTGAGAAATGTGTGAAGTGAGTTTTGCCCCACGTTTAGGACTTGTCTTGTCACGTTGGTGAACTGAATCGTTGCAGTTGTTAAATGAGTAACACCGTTGTTAAGTGAACCTGGTTTCCCCATTGACTTCGCCTCGCAGAAGGTCGCAGAAGGGGATCACATGACCCTGGGCCACAGGAATGGTCATAAGTATGAGCCAGCTGCCAAGGACGTGAATTTTGATCACCTGAGCGTGGGGATGATGCAGTGGTTGTGTATGTGTGAACAACGGTTGTGTCACTTTTTTCAGTACCGTTGTAACTTTGAACTTTGGTCTTTTAGTCCAACCCCCTGCTTAACCCATATCCTTCCCTCCTTCTGTCCCTCCCTCCCTCCATCTTCCTTCCTTCCCCTTCTTCCCTCCCTCCCTTCTTCCCTCCCTCCCCAGTCTGTCTCCTTTCTTCCTTTCTTCCTCCCTCCCTTCCCTCTTCCTTCCCTCCCTCCCCAGTCTCTCTCCTTCCTTCCTAACTTACTTCCTTCCTTCCTTCTTCCCCAGTCTCTCTCCTTCCTTCCGTCCTTCCTCCTTCCTTCCTTCTTCCCGTCTCTCTTTCACCCACCCCTCCTTCTTCCTTCCCTCCCTCCACAATCTGTCTACTTCCTTCCTTTCTTCCTCCCTCCCTTCCTTCCTTCTTCTTTCCTTCCCTCCCCAGTCTCCTCCTTCCTCTTTCCTTCCTTCTTCCCCAGTCTCTCTCTCTCCTTCCTTCTTTGTTCGCATCTCCCCTCCTTCTTCCTTCCCTCCCTGCCCAGTCTGTCTCCTTCCCTCCTTCCTTCCCTCCCTCCCCAGTTTCTCTCCTTCCTTCCTTCCTCCTTCCTTCCTTCTTCCCTACCTCGCTCCCCAGTCTGTATCCTTCCTTCCCTCCCTCCCTCCCTCCCTCCCTCCCTTGTCATTCCTCCTTTAAAATTCACATCCTTAGACTCTGCTTTGGGATTTCAACCCCTTTCTTTCACAAGGAAGAGCAGTGAGCAACGCTAGGTTTTTTTCTCCCCCATCCTGTTGCATTTCAAAAGGTTATCAAAGCGAATGTCATTTATATATTCATCCTATTGATACGGCCGCCCGTCTCACGAGAAGGGCGTCTCTAAAAACAGCCTTCCCATTTTAAACACCTTCATAGCCATTGCTGTAAAAGAAAAAGAAAGAATACTTTACAGTCCTCTGTCTGAACGCTTAACCTTTGGGGCACTTACGCATCCACGAGAATCAGCATGTCTTTGGGCGAGGCTGCTCCCTGATGTACCTGAAAGGAAAAGATAAGCGGATAGAAAAAAGGTCAGAACTTCCTCAAAGTCCTTTGTTAGGGGCTCTTGAAGGACCAAAAGAGGCTTTTTTGTAAACCCACCAGGAAATTCACCCCCCCCAAAGAAATCTCATTTCTATTTAGCCAACGCCTGTCTCAGTAACCACGAAGTTGGACAAGATCTGAAGCCCTTTTGGTACATCACAATTCTGGCTTCATGTTGTGGCCCACCAGCGGCCAACAGATTCAGATAGTAGGGAGGTTGGGGAGGAACCTGGGCCAGTCCTGGAGTCTGGGGAAGGCTCTGAGGAAGGCTCTGTGTCAGAGGCAGAGAGGGGAGCCAGAACCGTATACCAGTTATCACCTGCCTTCAGAGTCAGACAACAGTGAGGCAGAAGAACAGTAGGAGCCTCTTCCCAGTATGTGCATGCGCAGAGTTGCCAGACGAAGGGAAGAGCTAAAGAACAGGGGTTGACTTGGGAGTGAGGCCACAGGTGGACGATGAATGGCCCCTCCCAGAGGCAATAAAAGAGGAGCCAAAAGGGGAGTGGAGTTTTGCAGGAGACCATTAGTTCATTCCCGCATTCTTGCCAAGTATGAATGATATCGGCCTGGCCACTCTCCAAGACTGATAAAGATCAGTCACTGTGAATTATCTTGAAAGACTGTGGAGAGGAAAGACTTTGCTGGAGAGGAATCCACTGTAAATGAAATAAAAAGGGGTTTATCGGGACGAGGACTCGGCTCCGTGCTGCTGGGGAAGCCTAGGTCAGAGGACTTCACAAAGCCACATCAAAAGGTTGCATAAAGGAGAAAATGCTTGGATATGTGTTCTGACCCCTCCTCCGTCCAGTAACAAATGCTGAGACAAGCTTAACTGGAATGTACTTTAATTAGCAAGACCAAAATCTCGGCGGCTGAAAGCCAAGCAAACAAACAGATAAGGACCTTGGCAGCAACTCAGACAAACCCAGCCTGCCAAGTTAGTTACAACAGGTCTCTTTAGTCAATGCGTTGACTTCTGCAAGAAGGGTGTGTCACAAGCAGTCTTTTTTATAGTCTGGAGAGGAGCCTAATGACCATCAGCTGAGCGCGGATTACCTCCTGTAATTGCGTAATTGTTCCTGACGCCGAGTAGCCCTTCGACGGCGTGCATCCTGGAACCACTCACTGTTGGTTTCTGGATCACTCTCCCTTGTCTCCTCCCCACTGGTCCAAGGCTCAGGCGCCTCCTGGTGGCCAACCAGTCTCTCTCTGCGCCCTGCTCGGAGTCAGAACCCTGTCCAGGGTCCTCCACATCCTCCAGAGCCGACTCAGAGGGACCCTCGCTGTCGGAGTCTGGTGGCAGCTCCAACGGCTCCTGCTGGGCCACAACAGATATGGTATCTGGATCTAAAAGCTGAAGAACCTCTACCATTCGCTGTGTGTGGATAGGAGAGGCAGAAAGTTCTCCATTAGTTTGTTTTGATGGCTGGCTGGCTTGATGTGCGAATTAACCATCCTGCAGGAGGGAAGCTTTGAAAATGGAGTGAGGGGGGAGAAAGAACTCTCTGAAAAAGTTCTCCTCTTTTCCCTCTTCCATCTGAATTGCTTTGCTCCTTGCCCTCCACGGAGCTGCTAATAGAAAATCCGAAGGGGGCAGGAGTGGGAGTGGGAGGAAGGAGGCAAAACGTAAAATTAACACTCCCCCCCCGAACCGCCAACCTTTTTTTTCTCCCACAGGTTCTATTTTCCAAACTTCAAAGAAAAGCCCCTTCCGCCTTTAATTAAGAAATCTGAAAAACCGCAAAGGAGCTAAGGGGCCCTCCCCAATCAACATGTGGATTAATGCGGGTGGCTGGTTTTATTGGTTTATTTGATATTTTAATTAAAGAGGGTTTTTTTTTTCAAAAAAAAATTATTTTATGGCACGTAGTAATTCTCGCTCAAATTCTTGTTCTCTGTGATTTTTTTTTTTAATGCGTTGATGCTTGGAGAAAACTGGCATCGTGAAACTGCTTTTCAGAATTTTAAATCTTTCTATGTCTGTTGTTCTGTCTGTCAATTTAATATATATCTTCTTCATCATTAGCATCAATATCTATCTATTTGTCTATCAATTATCTCTCTATTCACTCTCTATGTATTTATATCTAACCATCTATCCAGAATTTTAAATCTATATATCTGTCTGTCTAATCTATGTCTATCATCCATCCATCCATCTATCTTAATATATCTTAATATATCTATCTGTCTGTCTATCCATCTATCTATCATCTATCTATCTATCTATCTATCTATCTATCTATCTATCTATTTTAATATATCTCTATCTATCTATCTATCTATCTATCTATCTATCTATCTATCTATCTATCTATCTATCTAGCCTAGCTAGCTAGCTAGCTAGCTAGCTAGCTAGCTAGCTATCTATCTATCTAGCTAGCTAGCTAGCTAGCTAGCTTAATATATCTATCTGTCTGTGTGTCTGTCTGTCTGTCTATCCATCTATCTATCATCCATCCATCCATCATCTATCTATCTATCTATCTATCTATCTATCTATCTATCTATCTATCTATCTATCTATCTATCTATCTATCTATCTATCTATCTATCATCTCTTTCTATCTATCATCTATCTATCTATCTATCTATCTATCATCATCTATCTATCTATCTATCTAATCATCTATCTATCTATCTATCTATCTATCTATCTATCTATCTATCTATCTATCTATCTATCTATCTATCTATCATTAATATATCTATATGTCTGTCTGTGTGTCTGTCTGTCCATCTATCTATCTATCATCCAATACCATCCAATACCATCCATTTTTCAGTATCTATTCTTTTACCTCTTCAACTGAATATCTGAACCCTACAAGCACTGGGGGGGGGGGGGCGGGAATGGAATGGTCTTAAATTCAACCAAGCCACGCATAACTTACAGCCAACTGAATCAGGATAGAAGGGACCTTGGAGGTCTTCTAGCCCAGCCCCCTAATAAAGCAGGAGGCCTTATGGCTTCCCTACTGCCTGATGCTTGATCAGCTTTTCAAAATGAACACGTTAAAGTGACGCCTTTTGTATCCGAAGCTTTGTGACTTAAATCCGAAGGAAGGAAAGAAAAGTGAAGCGACTCAAATTCTCTTGATTTGGAGGCAAGAAGGGAAAAGATGAGCTCCTGTTCTGATCTGGGCTTCCTTAAGAAAGCGTAAAACACAATCTTCCTCCCAAAAACTCTCTTTTATTTATACGGCTGTAAATTATGGTCATTCACAGTCCGCACGGCTTCCCAAACAGTCCGTGAAGAGCCCGGCAGATGTCTGCTCGAGTTGCCACAGTCTTTCAGGGGAATGTTGACAAAACACCCACCTTTATCTCCCTGGGAATCCTGCCAGAGACCAAATTGCCGAATGCAGAGCAAATTCCAACTCCACCAAACTCATCACAGAACTTCTCAAAGCTTGAACCGACCAGATGAACTAATTGCTTCCCGCAAAAGCTCACGTCCTGTTCGCTCCTCTTTTATGTCTTATGGGAGGGGCCAATCATCTCCAAGCCTTACTCCCGAGTCAACCCTGTTTTCTTAGTTGTTCTTGTCTTCTGGCAGCTCTGCGCATGCGCACACTGGGAACAGGCTCCTGCTGTTCTTCTGCCCTACTGATCTCCGACTCCGAAGGCAGCTGATAACTGTCAGACAGCCCTGGCCCCCTCTCTGCCTCCGACACAGAGCCATCACCTGAGCCTTCCCCAGACTCCAGGACTGGCCCATCTTCCTCCCCAACCTCCTTGCTGTCTGACTTCTGCTACCAGCTCTGCTGGCTGCTGGAGGGCCACAACATCTCCACAAAGAAGTGACACTTACCATGGTCTCCTCCGAACATCATACAGATCGATCTTGTTCTGGGATCGACTCTTGTCCACCCATGGAGAGGCTGAAAGGAGAAACAGAAACAGAAATAGAATGAAAGGGGAGAATTTTACATCTCCACTGGATTGACGTAGAGAAGATGCTTCCTCAGAGATCCGATGCTTGATGTTCTCTGCCACACCTGCGCAAGTAAATCTTGATTTAGGACCGCAATCGAGCCAGGAATTATAGCAATAGCAATAGCAATAGCAGTAGACTTATATACCGCTTCATAGGCCTTTCAGGCCTCTCTAAGCGGTTTACAGAGAGTCAGCATATTGCCCCCAACAATCTGGGTCCTCATTTTACCCACCTCGGAAGGATGGAAGGCTGAGTCAACCTGAGCCGGTGAGATTTGAACCGCTGAACTGCTGATCTAGCAGTAGCCTGCAGTGCTGCATTTAACCACTGCGCCACCTTGGCTCTTATGATCATAGGGTGCTTCAGGGGTTGGGGAAAGACTTTGGATTGCTGAAGGAATGGTCATAAATTGAGGACTAGCTATATAATTCTGATTTAGAACTAGATTTAGAGTTTAGAGAACAACATTAGTCAGGAACATATCCTCCTTATATTATAAGGGGCTTATCTTGCAGCAGGGGTGGGCTTCAAAAATTTTAGCAAGGGGTTCTCTGCCTGGTTGCTGAGTGGGCGTGGCCATGGTGGGTGTGGCCTAGTCAGCCTCCTGCACCATGGGGGTGGGGCATTTTTGCCCTTCCCAGGCTCCGGAGACTTTTCTCGAGCCTCCGGGAGGATGAAAACAGCCTCTCCAGTCTCCGGAGGCCCTCTGGAGGCCATTTCCATCCTTCCCAAACTATCAGTAGGCCCATTTTCCGCTGCCTCTGAACCTCCGTGTGCGCCCTGCACTTACCTGCATCCAAAATAGCAATAGCAATAGCAGTTAGACTTATATACCGCTTCATAGGGCTTTCAGCCCTCTCTAAGCGGTTTACAGAGTCAGCATATTGCCCCCAACAACAATCCGGGTCCTCATTTCACCCACCTCGGAAGGATGGAAGGCTGAGTCAACCTTGAGCCGGTGAGATTAGAACTGCTGAACTGCAGATAACAGTCAGCTGAAGTGGCCTGCAGTACTGCACCCTAACCACTGTGCCACCTCGGCTCCCTAATGTAATGCGATACATTATAATTACAATTACAATAGCAGAGTTGGAAGGGACCTTGGAGGTCTTCTAGTCCAACCCCCTGCCTAGGCAGGAAACCCTATACCACTTCAGACAAATGGCTATCCAGCATCTTCTTAAAGACTTCCAATGTTGGGGCATTCACAACTTCTGGAGGCAACTTCTGTTCCACTGATTAATTGTTCTCACTGTCAGGAAATTTCTCCTTAGTTCTAAGTTGCTTCTCTCCTTGATGTGAGGGGAACCTTTACCTCTGGTATATGACATCAGGGAAATAATCAAAAACATATAGAAGTATTTCAAACCAGCAGCGGAAATTTGAAAAGTATGAGGAGATATTTCATCAGGCATGGTAAAATTGTGAGAAAACTGAGAAACTCTGAGTAGACTATCGTATAATGATGCAGAGGTTTTTTAATGATTAATGTTGCTAAGAAACCAGAACTCTTTTTATTGGCATTTATGGATAACAAATTTGGGGGCAGGGGGGAGAGGATCATGATAAATTGACACCCTGCATGGTAGCAATTTGCAAAATGTTTTTATGCACAAGGATGGAAATAAAGAAATTCCTAAAACAGAGGAATGGGTTGTGAAACTACAGAAATGGAAAAACTGGCCTGTTTGGTCAGAAAGAACAAAAACCACATTTAAAAAAAAAACCCTGAAAGCCTTAGATGGACTTATGACTGAAAGGAGGAGGGGAAATCTGAACCAATGATTTATGGATTTGAAGGCTGGGAAATATGAAGACTAAATGAGGGAGGGGAAGGAAGCCTATAAATTATTTAAGATGGGAGAAGACAATAAAATTGTAATTATCGGTTGAGAAGAAGGTCAAAAGCCATCTATAAGCTTCCTTGCTTTGCTTTTCTTTTGATTTTATGGCTGCTCCCCTTTGGTTTGTTACTATTATATGAAAAAGTTCAGTAAATATAAATTGAGAGAGACAGAGACAGAGAGAGAGAGAGGGCGGGGAAACAGAGAGTTGCAAAGAAAGAGAAAGACAGAGAAAGACAGAGAGAGACACACAGAGACAGAGACAGGGAAAGAGAGAGAGAGAGAGAGATGGGGAGAGAGAGAGAGAGATGCAGACAGGGAAAGAGAGAGACAGAGAGATGCAGAAACAGAAAGACAGAGACAGACAGAGAAACAGGGAGAGAGAAAGATGCAGAGACAGAGAAACACAGAGAGACAGACAGACGGAGATGCAGAGACAGAGAAAGAGACAGAGAGAAACACAAAGAGTGAGACAGAGATGGAGAAAGAGAGAGAGAGAGACGGAGAAAGATGCAGAGAGAGAGAAGCAGAGAGAGAGAGAGACAGCAAGAGACAGATAGATAGACAGACAGAGGTGCAGAGAGACAGACAGACAGACAGACAGAGAGACAGAGAGAGAGACAGACAGACAGAGATACAGAGACAGAGAAAGAGACAGAGAGAAACAGAGAGAGATGGAGAAAGATGCAGAGAGAGAGAAACAGAGAGAGAGAGACAGCAAGAGACAGATAGACAGACAGACAAACAGAGATGCAGAGAGAGAGACACACAGACACAGAGAGAGACACGGAGAGAGAAAGAGAGAGAGAGAAAGAAAGAGACAGACAGACAGAGACAAAGAGACAGACACCGAGAGATATCTAAGAATGAAGTGGCCACCTTCATCTAACTAGCATCTAGTTAGCTAAAACTTAGACGTGATGACGACATACTTTAAAAGCTAGAAAGTTAACTTTTGCAGATAAAATAATTTTGTACAAATTGGGGATGTTTAAATTAACTACAAAGGTTTCCCGGAAAACCTGTCTTCATTAGCTTTCAAGGCCTAAATAGTATCATATTTACATCATAGGTGAGGATTACAGTTCTTTGCAATTTAGAGTAGATCAAGGGGTGGATATCCCTTTTTTTTTTTTAATGCATCATTTTTTCATTTTCCATGGATTGACTGCTTTGAAGAAAATAACCAAAGAGGGAAGGGTGTAATGGAAATAAATAAAATCTCTTGAGGATTTGTGGTTCCCTAAAATAACATTAATTAATTCTGAATAGTTTTATCTCTCTCTCTATCACTAAAGTTTCACTTCTGAATTTAACTTAAGGATGAAAACGAAAACCCGCCGGACGAAACACAAATTGAAAGTTACCATAAAGCTTTTGCACAGATCTTCCCTTCTTGTTTCATTCTCTGACTTTTGATCTGTATTAGCTTACAAAGGGTTCTTTGTGAAATACACACTAATGATTGCCCAGCATTGAAGTAAATTGATTTTCTTTTCAATGGTATAAGCTTATTTATTTTTTAGTGAGTTCGCTTAAGCGGGCCAGAAGCATCACAATTAAAATAATATAAAATTGAAAATGTGATATGAAATTTAAACTATAAAAAGTTTGAACTACGCACAAAAAGAATAAATAGATCTCGTCCAATTTTTAGTTGGCATGATTACTTGCACGATCGTTACAGCTGTATTTTTCTGTAACAGGGGTTATTATTTTCAGGGGTAAAAATAATAATAAAAAAAACAATAATATATGGATACGAAAGGGGACATATTCTTCATATGCTTTCAGGTCCTCTGAGTTATTTATAAAAAAAATAATAAAGGCAGGAGGAATTTCCTGACAGTGAGAACAATTAATCAGTGCAACGACTTGCCTCCAGCAGTTGGATATAGCAGTTATAGCAATAACAATAGCAGTTAGACTTATATACCGCTTCATAGGGCTTTCCTCCCCCTCTAAGCGGTTTACAGAGTCAGCATATCGCCCCCACAGCCTGGGTCCTCATTTCACCCACCTCGGAAGGATGGAAGGCTGAGTCAACCTTGAGCCGGTGAGATTAGAACCACTGAACTGCAGATAACAGTCAGCTGAAGTGGCCGGCAGTACTGCACCCTAACCACTGCACCACCTCGGATATTTTAAAGAAGAGACTGGATAGCTATTTATCTGAAATAACTGAATAACAGAGTTGGAAGGGACCTTGGAGGTCTTCTAGTCTGCCCTTCTGCTCAGGCAGGAGATACCTTTTCAGACCAGTCTCTTCTTAAAAGCCTCCAGTGATGGAGCATTCGCAACTTTTGGAAGCAAGTTGTTCCACTGATTAATTGTTTTCACTGTCGGGAAATTTCTCCTTAGTTCTACGTTGCTTCTCTCCTTGATTAGTTTCCCTCCATTGATTCTCGTCTTGCTCTTGGGTGTTTTGGGAAATGGAAATGGTAGAGGGTCTCCTGCTTGAGCAGTGGGTTGGACTAGAAGACTTCCAACACTTCCAGAAGCAGCTAAAACGACACTTTTCCAGAGGGAGGCTAAACAGTTTCGATTGTACATTTTTGTGTGGATTTTTTTTTAATACTAGCTGCTAACCCGGCATTGCCCAGAACCAATCCCCCTTACCAGACGGAGCCCCCCTGTGGAGTACTGTGAAGCCGTTACCATGACAACTGCGCTGTGCTGTACAGTAGAAGCCATTTTAAGGCACAACAGGCTGCATCTTAACAGAACTTGAATCCAAAATGCACACTATCACTGTCCAAACTACTGTGATTTGACACTATAGATATAATTCATTCCTTTTCATTTCAGCGGCCCAGCTGTTACACACACACACACACACACACACGGGGTGTTAGGGGTGTCTTACTCCCACAGTATTCTTTTACAGACAGTAAGTATCTGTGTACCAAGTTTGGTTGAAATTGCGCGAGGCGTTTCAGAGTTATGCTGGAGCACACACACACACACACACACACACACACACAAACACAGAAAGAGAGAGAAAGAGAGAAAGAACTGATATAGATAGATAATAGATGATAGATGATAGATGATAGATGATAGATGGATGGATGGATGGATGGATGGATGGATGGATGGATGGATGGATAGACAGATAGACAGATAGATAGATAGATAGATAGATAGATAGATAGATAGATAGATAGATAGATAGATAGATAGATAGATAGATAGATAGATTATTATTATTATTGTTATGCATTGTTGTGTTCATATTGTGTTACATATTTCACTGGAGCTTCTGCACCGGTGAGCAACGGTGGGTCCCAACCTCTGATGAATGATAGGTTTCCATTTTGGAGATGTGCATTCCCAAATATCTCAAGGATGCATTAGGCACCTCAATTTACATGGGCTCATACATTTGCATAACTTATTAACTTTAATTAGATGCAGTTGGCCCAGAAGAATGCATAAAACTGCAGTCTTAGGAATCTGTTTATCTCAGTCGTTAATACATAAATCCACACTTGGTGAAAAAAAATTAATAATAATAATAGAAAGGGTGTAAAAATATTTGATTTTGGCCAGAAAAAAAAGCATTAATTCCTAGATGTGTTCAAAACTGACTGCATTCCATTACACTCTTCTTGTAGAAGATGTAAATTACTGTATGGATTTTCAAATTAGCTTTTTCTCCACGGCCATAAATATAGGAGATTATTTCGTCACCTCCAAAATTTAAATACCATTGCAGAAAATGAGAAGGAAATAAATTGCAAGCAAATCTCCCCTGCTTTGTTTTATGTCCTTTATTCTGTCGTATTTGGAAGATGCTTCATTATTTGTGGCTATTGGTTTCTTGAACGAAAATCTGTAACGCAGGACAGAATTATGGGCAAAAATAGCACAATTTCAACGCTTGTCCAAAAAAAAACCCCCAAAACACCCAGCAATAATTCAATTAGAAACTGAAAATATGGAAAGTTATAACAATGGAAAAAGAAAGGTAATTAAAATTTGGAGCAGAAAATGAAGTTGAAAATGACCTTTCTCCATGAAAAATGTCATCCCAAATCATGAGAAAATAAAAATAATAGGAATTAACATCATCTCCTTTTACTATATGGCTACACGCTGAAGTTCCTAAATTTAGCCATCAATCGCTGCAAACTGAGTAAGAAAAATTCTTTTCCAAAATTCTGGAGACACAATATAGACCAACGTATATCAACCAATTTAAAGCCCTGTGGATTTCAACTCCCAGAATTCCCCAGTCAGCTGTACTACGCTGACAATAAACATCTGAGTTGTAAGTTATCAGGAATTATTTAATACTTTATTTTATTCCTTGTAATTTTTGTTGGATGTGTTTTTCCCAAGTATGTTTAAACTACAGTTACTAATGTCCCAAAAGTGTTTTTTTTTCTTTCCCCCAAGAGGCAAGTGAACTTTCTGGTTTTTCTTTGAAGGCGTTTCACTTCTCATCCAAGAAGCTTCTTCAGATCTTCCAACCCACCAAATAGGCCTTTAAATTTTAACTGATAAAATGAAAATATCATTTCCCCAGAGCTGCATAAGCATCAGAGGTGGTATTCAGCAGGTTCTGACCAGTTCTGGAGATCCGGTAGCGGAAATTTTGAGTAGTTCAGAGAACCGGTAAATACCACCTCTGACTGGCCATCTATTCTCTGCCTTCTGAGTCCCAGCTGATTGGGAGGGAATGGGGATTTTGCAGTATCCTTCCCCTGGAGTGGGGAGGGAATGGGAATTTTGCAGTATCCTTCCCCTGGAGTGGGGAGGGAATGGAGATTTTGCAGTATCCTTCCCCTGGAGTGGAGAGAGAATGGGGATTTTGCAGTATCCTTCCCCTGGAGTGGGGAGGGAATGGGGATTTTGCAGTATCCTTCCCCTGGAGTGGGGAGGGAATGGGGATTTTGCAGTATCCTTCCCCTGGAGTGGAGAGGGAATGGGGATTTTGCAGTATCCTTCTCCTGGAGTGTGGAGGGAATGGGGATTTTGCAGTATCCTTCCCCTGGAGTGTGGAGGGAATGGGGATTTTGGAGTATCCTTCCCCTGGAGTGTGGAGGGAATGGGGATTTTGCAGTATCCTTCCCCTGGAGTGGAGAGGGAATGGGGATTTTGCAGTATCCTTCCCCTGGAGCGTGGAGGGAATGGGGATTTTGCAGTATCCTTCCCCTGGAGTGTGGAGGGAATGGGGATTTTGGAGTATCCTTCCCCTGGAGTGTGGAGGGAATGGGGATTTTGCAGTATCCTTCCCCTGGAGTGGGGAGCGAATTGGGATTTTGCAGTATCCTTCCCCTGGAGTGGAGTGGGAATGGAGATTTTGCAGTATCCTTCCCCTGCCAAACCCACCAAGCCACGCCCTCAGAACCTGTAGTTAAAAATGTTGAATCCCACCACTAAAAAGCATGCAAGCGGAGGACCCCTTTTAACTATCTTTTCCTAAGAATTCAGATTCATTTTGCCCAGTTTTCCATCAGTTAATTCTCTTATGACTTACAAGAAGGGTAATAAGTCTCCTTGGTAAGTCTAATATTTTGGAAACCACTATTACCTGCCAGAAATGCTTAACGCAACCGCAGCTGTGTTCAGCCGGGCTCTCATTTAGAAAGTGATCTCATTTCATTTTATTATCAATTGATTTCTCAAAGCTGATCCATTATTTATTTGCTTAAGCAGATGGGGGAGGGAGGGGGGAATCTCCACGTTGAAGCCGAGGGATTTCAACCCATTTAAGCCAGCCAGATTTTGCAGAAAAACGGGGGGGGGGGGGAAGGAGAAAGAAATACAAGGCCATCAATGAATGTGCGTGTGAAAGAAAGAAAAAAGAAAATGCAAACTTTTTTTAAAAAAAAAAGGATCGAAGGATTTGACACATTTTACATCGTATTGAAATTATAAGTATCTCATTCAATTATCAGCTTTATGCCTGCTCTACCCAATACAATTTGAGTAACATATATGACCGGTGCTGGGTATTGAAGAAGCTTGTGGTGGTGGTGGTGGTGAAATTCCCACTGTGTTCATAGCTAGCGCTATTTAATTTAAAAGGAGTGTAGTTGCTAAATTGCATTTGGCACTTTCATTTCCTAAGACACAAGGTGGGGTCTGTCCTAATAAATGAGGAACATGAGGCCGAAAGACCTCAAGGGAGGATGGACAACACAGAAATTAAACAATTATTTTTTTTTTAGCAACCAATGGGGGGTGAAAATGTGCTGGCTCTTGCAGGCGCATAATGAACTATTGATTTACAATTGCAATCTAAATTACATCTGTAATTAAGAGTAATAACAAAGCAAAGAGATTGGAAGGAGGTGGAATAGGCTGTCTTTTGGCATCCACCGAAATTTAAATCCAAGTTACTACCCTGTTTTCCTGAAAAATAAGACCTACCCGGAAAATAAAGCCTAGCATGATTTTCCAGGATGCTCATAATATAAGCCCTACCCCAGGGCTGAAATTCAGCCGGTTTTGACAGGTTCCGGAGAACCGGTAGCGGAAATTTTGAGTAGTTCGGAGAACCGGCAAATATCACTTCTGGGGATGCGGGAAGGGTCGTAAGTATGAAAAATGCTCCCAAATCCCCTTTTGCAGTGCCTTGGTAACTTGGTACAATCACAAAACAGACGCTTGTAAATCAAGGCCTACCTGAAATGAGACCACAATATTGTGAGAGTTGCTAAATGTAAGTTGAGGCCTGCCTGTGTTCAAGAGTGGATAGAACTGTGAAAAGAAGGACTAAGGGAGACATGATAGCAGTCTTCCAATATCTCAGGGGTTGCCTCAAAGAAGAGGGAGTCAACTTATTCTCCAAGGCACCTGAGGGCAGAATGAGAAGCAATGGGTGGAAACTAATCAAGGAGAGAAGCAACTTAGATCCGAGGAGAAATTTCCTGACAGTGAGAACAATTAATCAGTGGAACAGAAGCTGCCTCCAGAAGTTGTGAATGCCCCAATACTGGAAGTCTTTAAGAAGATGCTGGATAGCCATTTGTCTGAAATGGTATAGGGTTTACTGCCTAGGCAGGGGGTTGGACTAGAAGACCTCCAAGGTCCCTTCCAACTCTGCTATTGTATTGTATTGTATTGTATTGTATTGTATTGTATTGTATTGTACTGTACTGTACTGTACTGTATTGTATTGTATTGTGAAAGTCAAAATTTATGGAGTAATGAAATGTGCAGAACAAAACACACAGTTTTTCTTTTTAAAAAAAAAATACTTATGTAAGTCCTCCAAAGAACTAATGTTTTGGCACCTCATGTGGAAGTAAAGGCTGAGTGCCAAGAATGGAGGCCTTTGAACTCTGGTGCTGGAGAAGACTCCGGTGAGTCCCTTGGACTGCAAGGCTATCCAACCGGTCAGTCCTAGAGGAGATCAACCCTGACTGCTCTTTAGAAGGCCAGATCCTGAAGAGGAAACTCAAAGACTTTGGCCACCTAATGAGAAGGAAGAAGGACTCCCTGGAGAAGAGCCTCATGCTGGGAACGATGGAGGGCAAAAGAAGAAGAAGGGGACAGCAGAGAAGGAGGTGGCTGGATGGAGTCACCGAAGCAGCTGGCGTGAGCTTCAATGGACTCCAGAAGATGGTAGAGAACAGGAAGGCCTGGAGGAAGGTTGTCCATGGGGTTAGTTGCGAAGTCATCGTCTTCACAACTAACAACAACAATGGAAGTAGAGGAAGTTAGGCAGAATAACAGAGTTTGGAGAGACTTGCAAACTACATTTGGTTTAAATAAATAACATAACCAGCCATCAAGGAGGGCTTAATACTTCCTGCCAACTCAGTGACAAGGTTGAGATGGATATATTTTTTTCAAAACAGCCAGCTGAATTAAAAAAAAAATAGATTAAAGAAACCACCTTTATCTGCACATGACGTTCATTATTCCCAATCAGGGCAAAAAAAATATCTATTTGTAGACTCTATTCAGTGGAAATAAACGAGACCAACAATTTATTAGACTCAAATTGTTTCGGGGACGTGTAGGATATGCCATACTTTGAATATGCAAAGCGGGACGATAATGAAGTTTAATAATTCAGGGTCCCTCCACTGGAGATAACCCAAATTAGATTCTTCAAGAAACCTGAAGCACTGATTAAGAATTATATAAATTCCGTGCATAAGTATAAATTCCATTTCCATAAATTTATTGGGAGGGTGGTGTTAGGTTTTCTGTCCCACCCACTGTCGTTCCTCTGGTTTTCTGAAAGTATTAAAATATTCTAAAAAGCAAAACAGAAGGGAACTTTTGGACAGGGGGTTGGACTAGAAGACCTCTAGGGTTCCTTAAAGCTCTATTCTGATAGATAGATAGATAGATAGATAGATAGATAGATAGATAGATAGATAGATAGATAGATAGATAGATAGATAGATAGATAGATAGATAGATAGACAGACAGACAGACAGACAGACAGATAGATAGATAGGACTTCTTGGGAGCAAATGGGAAGCAAACTGGGAGGCAGGGAGGAATGAAATGAACCAGCCCTCCTAATCTTCCTTGGCTTCTAAATCTTAAATCAAGACTCATTCCTGTAACAAGGACTTCGAGAAATTTCATCTTAGCGTTAAATGAAGGAGAATATTTGCAGTTCAGGATTGAAATGAGGGGGCCTGGAGGCTCTCTGAGTTTGCTTGTTTTGTTGCAAAGGTTTCATGAGCCATATCATCAGGATTAAAAGGGTGTGGGTTTTGTGGAACGGAGGAGGGGGAAGAGAGAGAGAGAGAGAAAGACAGAGAGAAAGGGAGACAGAAAGAAAGAGGGAGAGAGAGAGAAAAAAGAGAGAGAAAAGGAGACAGAAAGACAGAGAGAGAAGGAGAGAAAGAGAGAAAGAGAGAGAGAGACAGAGACAAATAGAGAGAGCGAGAGAGAGAGAGAGAGAGAAAGGGAGACAGAGAGAAAGAGGGAGAGAGAGAAAAAGAGAGAGAAAGAGAGACACAAAGAGAGAGACAAAGAGAGAGAAAAAGACAGAGAGAGAGAGAGAAAGGGAGACAGAGAGAAAGAGGGAGAGAGAGAGAAAAAAGAGAGAAAGAGAGACACAGAGAGAGAGAAGGAGAGAAAGGGAGAAAGAAAGACAGAGAGAAAGACAGAGAGAAAGGGAGACAGAGAGAAAGAGAGAGAGAAAAAGAGAGAGAAAGAGAGACACAAAGAGAGAGAGAAGGAAAGAGAGAAAGAAAGAGAGAGAGAAAGATAGAAAGGGAGACAGAAAGAAAGAGGGAGAGAGAGAAAAAAAGAGAGAAAAGGAGACAGAAAGATAGAGGGAGCGAAGGAGAGAAAGAGAGAGAGAAAGAGAAAGACAAAGAGAGAGACAAAGAGAGAGAAAAAGACAGAGAGAAAGGGAGACAGAGAGAAAGAGGGAGAGAGAGAGAGAAAAGAGAGAAAGAGAGACACAAAGCAGAGAGAGAAGGAGAGAAAGAGAGAAAGAAAGACAGAGAGAAAGACAGAGAGAAAGGGAGACAGAAAGAGGGAGAGAGAGAGAAAAACAGAGAGAAAAGGAGAGAAAGAGAGAAAGAAAGAGAGAGAGAGAGAAAGAGAGAGAGACAGAGACAGACAAAGAGAGAGAGAGAGAGAAAGGAGTTGTTTGTGTCTCAGAGGAAAATGTTTGGTAGAACTCAAAGTAATACAGCTGAGAACCACAAACGTGGGCCATCATCTTCAGTTCTTTCTCCTCAAAAATCAGAAACCTTGAAGGGTTGAGTATCAGAGAAGGCAGTCTTCCCTCCAGGAGCTCAACCATCCAGCATCTTGACCTGCCTTCCAAAACTTGCTTACATTTTGCCAAGGACATGAATTTGCAATGGTGCCCCCATCTCACAATCCACCTGTTGATGAGCATACTAAAGCCAACCCATTGGGGGAGGAGGAGGAGGAAGATGAAGAGTGGAGGAGAGGAGGAGGTCTGAGGTCCTTAGTGCTCCCTGAGCTTGGTGGTTTTTCTTGCAGACGTTTCATTACCCAACTAGGTAACGTCATCAGTGCTAGGCTTAGGGTTGCTGCCTTGTTCGGTAAGGAAACATCTCCAAGAAAACCACCGAGTTCAGAGCTTACCAAGGGCTCTTCAATTCCGTTCAACGTTGATCATTGTTCGGACCAAATTCACGCCCGAAAACTCAGTTACAACCTGGACAAGAAATACTTTTGTTAGAAGGAGAATAAAAATGTTTTCTCCTTATTATTTTTTAAACCCTTTAAAGGACTCTTCAAGTAAGTTCATTAGATCAGCCCCCAGGAATATACAAATTGAGTGGAAACTAACGGTGGCCTGCAGATATTGAAAAGATGCTAAGATATAAATGAATTACTACGGCACATCCGCTAAAGAGAGGGACATTTAAATGGATGTAATGAGTCCCTTTGTTCTGCATTCATCAACCTCAGCTCCAGTAGATGAGCTCAGCCTTCGGGGGACACCGGAGACAATTTAGAGCATCCCCCCCTTTTTTTTAAAAAAGAAGAAGCCAGTCCTGCCACTTTTCAATTTAACGAAGCCAAATTGCCTTTCTGGCTGCTGATTCAAGAACGGCCAGCCGTCACCTTAACTGCTCTTACGACCATGATATAGGAGAAGGCAGCCGACGGACGAAAGCTAATGCGCTTCTTGAAAATGTCAACTCAGACTCCATCCAAGCCCATCTCATTTTTCGTGACAAGGCTGGAGTTAATTAAATATCAGGGAAGCTTCAGGGTTTTTTCCCCCCTTCCTCTTCTTTTGTCCTTAACACTTTTTTAAGACTTCTGACGATTCAAAGAGCATTACATCAGGAAGCGAACCAGGGGTGAAATCCCACAGGTTCTGACAGGTTCTGGAGAACTGGTAGCGGAAATTTTGAGTACTTCAGGGAACCGGCAAATGTCACCTCTGGCTGGCCCCAGAGTGGGGTGGGAATGGGGATTTTGCAGTATCCTTCCCCTGGAGTGCGGAGGGAATGGGGATTTTGCAGTATCCTTCCCCTGGAGTGCGGAGGGAATGGGGATTTTGCAGTATCCTTCCCCTAGGAGTGTGGAGGGAATGGGGATTTTGCAGTATCCTTCCCCTGGAGTGGGGAGGGAATGGGGATTTTGCAGTATCCTTCCCCTGGAGTGTGGAGGGAATGGGGATTTTGCAGTATCCTTCCCCTGGAGTGTACAGGGAATGGAGATTTTGCAGTATCCTTCCCCTGGAGTGGGGAGGGAATGGAGATTTTACAGTATCCTTCCCCTGGAGAGGGGAGGGAATGGGGATTTTGCAGTATCCTTCCCCTGGAATGGGGATTTTGCAGTATCCTTCCCCTGGAGTGAGGAGAGAATGGAGATTTTGCAGTATCCTTCCCCTGGAGTGGGGAGGGAATGGAGATTTTACAGTATCCTTCCCCTGGAATGGGGAGGGAATGGAGATTTTGCAGTATCCTTCCCCTGGAGTGGGGAGGGAATGGGGATTTTGCAGTGTCTTTCCCCTGGAGTGTGGAGGGAATGGGGATTTTGCAGTATCCTTCCCCTGGAGAGGGGAGGGAATGGGGATTTTGCAGTATCCTTCCCCTGGAGAGGGGAGGGAATGGCGATTTTGCAGTATCCGCCTGTCAGCCAGCTGGTCTTTAGCTTTCTGGCACATCCATGCGCTGGTTTGATGGTTTTTGCATGTTCCAAAGCACCAGAAACCCAAAGATCAGCTTGCCGGCACACATCTGTTTTTTAGGGGCATTTTTTGGCTGTTTTCTAGGCCATTTTCAGGCCGAAAAATGGTCCGAAAAAGGGCCTGTTTTTGTGCTGTTTCTGACTGGGTTTTTTGGCTGTTTTCAGGGCATTTTCTGGAGCTCCAGCATGTGCAATAGGTTCACCATCACAGACTAGGAATACTTATCTCAGCCCCAGAGCTCACTATCACAACATTGCCAAAAAGGCATGAAGATTTGTCAACCTTATTTTACGAAGTTTTTTCCCCCCCCGTCTGGTAACACTATACTGCTAACTAGGTCCTACAAAACCTTTGCTAGACCAATTCTCGAATACAGTTCATCTGCCTGGAATCCACACTGTATATCGGACATTGATACAATCGAGCGAGCCCGGAGGTATTTCACGCGAAGAGTCCTCTACTCCTTTGCTCGCAACAGAATCCCTTAAGCCACCAGGTTTGAAATTTTAGGCCTGGAAAATCTCAAACTACGTCGCCTACGTTCCGACCTAAGTGTAGTACGCAAAATTGTCTACTACAATGTCCTAAATTTCAAACTACAACTTCAAATGCAATAACACACGGGCAAGCAATCGATACAAACTCAAGGTCAACCGCTCCAAACTCGATTGCAGAAAATACGACTTCGGCAACAGAGTGGTCAACGCCTGGAATGCTCTACCTGATTTCATTGTTAGTTCCTCAACCCCCCCCCCATATCTTCAACATTAAACTGTCCACCGTGGACCTCACATGTTTCCTAAGAGGTCTGTGGGGGGGGGGGTTGTTGTGCATAAGCGCAACAGTGTGCCTGCCGTCCCTATGCTACTGCCCCCATTTATTTGCACTCATTTTACGTGTTGTACTTATTTATATCCATATATTTGTACCAATCTCATGTGATAATTTCCATGTCAGTGGTGGGATTCAGCCAGTTCGTACCTATTCGGGAGAACCGGTTCTTAACTTTCTAAGTAGTTCAGAGAACCGATTGTTGGAAGAAATCTCCTTTTGTGTTTCCCCCCCACTTTACAGGGCTAATCCTGTAAGGAAGGCAGGAAGGAAACATTCTAGTGTTGTTTCTAGCCTCATCTTTGTTGCCCTGCTTACAGAAACTGCCTCTCCGGTTAACCCTTATTACCATTATAACAGCTAAGGCAAAGCGCCCATCGACCTGAGTGACATTGAGTTGGCCACGCCCACCCAGTCACAAGACCACCAAGCCACGCCTACCCAGTTGGTCATCAGGGCAGAGAACCGGTTGTTAAATTATTTGAATCCCACCACTGGTCTATGTCTATACTAATACCTGTTACCGTGTACATGTTGACAAATAAAATAAATAAAAGAAAAGAAAGCAAAAGAAAGTAAAAGAGAACAAAAGAAAAGAAATATTGACCGACAAGAGGGCAGATTACCTGGGTAGTATCTAGCGAGGCCCGTTGCGCTGCCAAAAACTTGCCACAGCAAACTTTGGTCTTCCTCTCTGTTCTTTTTAAAGACTTCGTCTAAGGCACCTGTCCAGTTCAGTTCGTTCAGCACGATGGTGGCTGCAAAGGGAAAGAAAGAAGAAAAAGGAAACACACTTATATGCAATAACGTCAATCATCTTGTAACGTATATTATCTTCCATTATAGTACCGATTATATAAAAAGAGCCGAGGTGGCGCAGTGGTTAAATGCAGCACTGCAGGCTACTTCAGCTGACTGCTAGTTCTGCAGTTCGGCGGTTCAAATCTCACCGGCTCAAGGTTGACTCAGCCTTCCATCCTTCCGAGGAGGGTAAAAATGAGGACCCGGATTGTTGTTGGGGGCGATATGCTGACTCTGTAAACTGCTTAGAGAGGGCTGAAAGCCCTATAAAGCTGTATATAAGTCTAACTGCTATTGCTATTGCTAACTTTTTCTCCCCCAACAGTACTACGTTGCAATGTGTTTAACGTGGTTTATGCAGTAAACAAAATGAAAATGTCTAGGCTTAGGGTATGGGTTAAGCCAAGGAAAAGAAAGAAAGGGAGGGAGGAAGGAAGGAAGGAAGAAGAAAGGAAGGAAGGAAGGGGAAGGAATGAAGAAAGAGAAGAAAGAGAAGAAAGAGAAGAAAGAGAAGAGAGAAGGAAGGAAGGAAAAAGAAAGAGAGGGAGGGAATGAGCAGAAAGGAAGGGAATAAAGAAAGAAAAAGACAAAGAAAGAAAGAAAAAACAATCATTTACTTATCTGTTTTTCTTTCTCGTGGAAGCCATATTTCACCCAACTCCACTCCTATAAACCTCAATTTTCTGTCATTTAACCATTTATATAGAATAATCCCCCTGTTATGAAATAATCAGAATCTTCTTCTCCTTTGATTTTTAGGGTTAACCTACCCTGTTTTCCCCAAAATAAGACCTCCCCGGATAATAAACCCAATCGGGCTTTTGAGCCCATGCGCTCAAAATAAGCTTCCCCCCCCAAAAAAAATAAGCCCTCCCTGAAAAATATTGCCACATAGCCTCAGCCATGCGGTGACCACGCTCTCCGCCTCCTCCCCCTCAAAAATAATAAGACCTCCCCGAAAATAAGGCCTGGTGCTTATTTCAGAGGAGTCAAAAGAAAATAAGACTCTGTCTTATTTTCGGAAAAAACACAGTATCCATCTCTGCACGTTCCAGAATTTGGATTCTTTGATCACAGCCTATAGACCAGTGACGGTGAACCGCCACAGAGTGCCAAAAGGGGAGTGCGCGCATTAGTCAGGGCCGCAGAAGAGAAGCTGCACATTAGCGCCAGAAATCCAGAAGAGGAATGGCCGATGCCACGCATGCCAGGCAACGTGGCTTTGCATGCCATAGATTCGCCACCCCGGCTATAGACAAATATATAAAAATAACAACACGGTTTGCATCGACTGTGGGAGTTAAGGCAGACGCCCCTTTCTGGAGGGAGACTAAATTAATAACAGGGGATCCAGAGGGAGGAAGAACGATACGGAAGGGAAGAATAGAGCATTAAATGTAACATTAGACTTGTAAAGCCGGCTTGGGGATCTCGATTCCAGGAGCGTGCTCATTACTGTAAGTTAACCGTGTTTTCATGTTTATGGATGTGATCATTTGCTGGGAGATCAGTGGTGTGCACATGAATATTCATAGGCTGGCCCAGCTTCAGAATTAACTCGAAATAATACCCCCCACCCCACCCCAAAAAAGAAAATAATAATTTATATTCATCAGCATGATTGGGGATGCGCTAAAGGGCTAAAGACGGAGGAAGTCTAAACGGACCAAGTCTGGAGTTATTTATGCCAAAAAGAGGAGGGGGGGAAGGAATAATAATATTAGTTTGTGGCATTTTATTTTTCAGACCAAACAGATTGAGGTGGGGTTTTTTGTTTTTGTTTTTTTGAAAGGACGCGTCGGTTTCCTGAGGCTCCTGCATTAATTATTGATGGGACAAACAATTAATGCTTCATTACAATATTGATAAATAGCTTCTGCTTTCCCTTCTCCTTTAAATCCCGAAATAACTCCCTCGTGCTAGGCAACAGCTGGCATTCAGTTAATTGGAACAGAACTAGGTTTAACTCTTTAGATGGAGCTTTATCAATCTCTTCTTCTTCTTCTTCTTCTTCTTCTTCTTCTTCTTCTTCTTCTTCTTCTTCTTCTTCTCTTCTTCCTCTTCTTCTTCATCAATCTTATTGATTTATCTAGATATCAATTATATCTATCTATCCATCCATCCATCCATCCATCCATCCATCCATCCATCCATCCATCCATCCATCTTCCAGCATTTTAAATCCCTCCTCCTCTTTTTCTTCTTCTCCTTCTCCTCCTCCTTCTTCTGTATCAATATCTTATTTATTTATCTAGGTATCAATTATCTATCTATCATCTATCTGTCTGTCTGTCTGTCTGTCTTATCCATCTATCTTTCAGCATTTTAAATCCCTCCTCCTCCTCTTTTTTCTTCTTCTCCTTCTCTTTCTCCTTCTCTTCCTTCTTCTGCATCAATATCTAGATATCAATTATGTTTGATTTATCTAGATATCAATTATGTATGTATGTATGTATGCATGCATGCATGCATGCATGCATGCATCTATCTATCTATCTATCTATCTATCTATCTATCTATCTATCTATCTCTATCCATCTCTTCCAGCATTTTAAATCTCTCCTCCTCCTCCTCTTCTGCATCAATCTTATTGATTTATCTAGATATCAATTATTTTTTTCTCTCTCTATGCATCTATATCTATGCATCTATCTTCCAACATTTAAAATCTCTCCTCCTCCTCCTCTTCTTCTCCTCCACCTCCTCCTTCTATATCTTATTATCTAGATAGATACCTAGATATTAATTATCTATCCCTCTATCTTCCACCATTTAAAATCTCTCCTCCTTCTTCTGCATCAATATCATTGATTTATCTAGATATCAAATTTCTCTATCCGTCTCTCTCTCTCTCTCTCTCTCTCTCTCTCTCTCTCTCTCTCTCTCTCTCTCTGTGTGTGTGTGTGTGTGTGTCTGTGTATCTATCTATATCTATATCTATATCTATATCTATATCTATATCTATATCTATATCTATATCTATATCTATATCTATATCTATATCTATATCATCTATATCTATATCTATATCTATATCTATATCTATATCTATATCTATATCTATATCTATATCTATATCTATTTCTATATCTATATCTATATCTATATCTATATCTATCTATCTATCTATCTATCTATCTATCTATCTATCTATCTATCTATCTATCTATCTATCTATCTATCTATCTATCTAACCATCTATCTTCCAACATTTTAAATCCCTCCTCCTCCTCCTCCTCCTCCTCCTCCTCCTCCTCCTCCTCCTCCTCCTCTTGTCAGGTCGCGAAAGCAGATCACATGACCTGGGGACTCTGCAACCATCATAAACGCCAGTCAGTTGTTAAGCATCTGGATGTCAATGAAGTGACCACAGGGAAAATAAATCACTTTTTTCAGCACCGTTGCAACTTCAAACAGTCACTAACCAAACTGTTATAAGTCTAGAGCTACCTGTATTATGGATGAAGTAGAAGAGGAGGTTTTCCACACCCATCCCTTTCGCTTCCAACAGTCTCACCTGTAGAGATGAGCCAGCTGGGATGGAAGGCGGAGTTAAACATGTCATTAGTTGAGAATCATTACATTGCCACAAGAGACCTTTAACTGTTAGTCTTATATATAGGTAGCAGTAATAAATTCTTCAGTGCTTTGAACTCAGCAAATCTTCCTCACTCTTAGTGCCTGGCGCTACCCATCCAATTCAATCTAGCAGGTTGGGCATACTACAGATCCCATCAGCCACTAAGGTGAAGTTAGCTCAGTTGCAAAACCAGTCATTAAAATCTTAACTGTTTTGAGAAGTTTGAATCTTTCTTAAGGGCTAAAAATGTGCATGGACACTTAAAAAAAACAACGCAATAGCATCTCTAAAAAATCCCAACTGTAATTTTCAAGAAAGCAGAATGAATAAAAATACCAGGGATGTGCTGGCTCAGTGGCTAAGACGCTGAGCTTGTCGATCAGAAAGGTCGGCAGTTCGGCGGTTCAAATCCCTAGCGCCGCGTAACGGAGTGAGCTCCCGTGATTTGTCCCAGCTTCTGCCAACCTAGCAGTTCGAAAGCAGGTAAAAAATGCAAGTAGAAAAATAGGAACCACGTTTGGTGGGAAGGTAACAGTGTTCCATGCGCCTTCAGCATTGAGTCATGCCAGCCACATGACCACGGAGATGTCTTCAGACAGCGCTGGCTCTTCGGCTTTGAAACGGAGATGAGCACTGCCCCCTAGAGTCGGGAACGACTAGCACATATGTGCAAAGTCTTTACCTTTAGTCATAAAATGCATTGGTTTAACTTAAACAAAGTGGCAATAGATATTATTGCAATATATAGTGTTACTATCTAACAGTTGTAGAAAAATGTCTGAACATCAGGGATTAAAGACTTCAGAATTTGAGATTAAAATTAATCGAACCTACAGGCCATCTATCTGACTATCTGATTCTAAATTTACAGATTTGTGGAGTGGGAAGTTTAGAAACCTATGTAAACAAGGATATTTGTCAATCACAACTTGGGGTCCCACTTCAGGTAGGCTGTTGATTTACCACAGTTCGTTTAATGACCAAAGTTACGACGACGCTGGAAAAAAAGTGACTTATGACCGTTTTTTTATCCTTATGACCATTGCAGAAAAACCCATGATCAAGGCACTTGGAAACTGACTTGTATTTACAACGGAAGCCAGATTCATTTAACAACCGGGTTACTAACTTAACAATGGCTGTGATTCACTTAACAGCAAGAGGCGAGAAAGGTCACAAAACGGGACAAAATCCACTTAGCAAATGTCTCACCGAACACCAGACATTTTGGGCTCTCTTGTGGTCGTAAATCGAGGATTAGCTGTATTTCAGATGTTGACACGAAATTACACTCACGAATGTGTATGATGCAAACTGAGTTTTCTTACTTAATAAAGGGCATAATCTGGATTTATTTAGGGAAAATAAGATACGGCAAGCTGTTTGGTATCTTCTTTTTTGCCCCACCAAATAATCCATGATGACATTGATAATAAGCTTACTCAACAGCTGGTATTTACACATTGAAAATATTTCCAAAAGCATGTAATAAATTCTGTACGTTGTATAATACTTCGAGCTTCTGTTTGTTTCTGTTGTTATTGCTAAGCTTCGAATTCTCCTGTGGTGACATACCCATCATTAACAAATGTTGGGACACAGCCTGCTTTAACGTTATAATCTCCTTCCAAATTCAGTTCCTAGATTCAATTTAATATGCAAGAGGGAAATATTCCTGCCAAAAGATTTGCAACAATTTGTCATGCCCAGGCAACAATAGTCATAAAATGCATTTGTTTAACTTAAACACAGTGACAGTAGATATTATTGCAATATATGGTGTTGCTACCTAACAGTTGTAGAAAAATGTACGCACGTCGGGGATAAGATTCGAAACCAAATTAAGAGAAGAGTTAGTGTAAGATTCCAACTTACTGTCTTTCCAAGCCATGGATTATAATCGCTTCTCTCTTAACGACCCCAGAATATTTTCAGAAATGATTTCAAAACAGATTAATTCCAAATTTGGGGGGGGGAATAAAATTCATCAATATGCTGACAATTTAACATCGCAGCTCCTGTGTTAAACATCTGATGAACCCAGCTAAGATTATTAAATAAGGAAGTAATTTCAATATCTGCTGAGAGATTTAGGAACCACCAACCTTTCACACGACAGGGCAAAAGAAAGGGAAGAGGAGGGAAAAGGAAGGAAAGGAAAATAAGGGGAGAGGAAAGGAAAAGAGAAAGGAAAGGAGAATGGCAAGGAAAGAAAAATAAGAGGAAAGGAAAAAGGAAAGGAAGGTGAAGGGAAAGGAGATTTTATTCTCGTTATTCCATGCAATATTCTAAATATTGTTCTATTTTTTAGTCATTGCTCATGATCACACCATTATACCCTGTCATAAACCCTTCTTCAGTGCTTGTTTTGACTTATTTTAGAAGTCAAAAGAGGGGTGCAGAAAACCATCAACTGGGCACAGGGACCAAATATCTATAACAGATTTTAATATCCACTTTCCGGAATTTTGCCTAGTAAACCTAAATTATTTCAAAAGGAATATGCACAAGGTAGAACGTCCTATGAATCATGCATTAAAGGCCTGTATGAATGGTGAATTGGGACTTTAAAGAGAATTGGATAAATTCGTTCGGAATTAATTTTTCATTTATAGATCTTCGGGACAAGGTAATCTCCCTTTTTAAACAGCTGCTCTTGGTGCATTTTAATTACTCTTTAAATAAAAAGGATAACGGCACAATCTCCTCATCCAATTCAGGGACATCTCACAAGGGGGTATTGCTCTATTATTTAGACTTCTTATTCCCGTCAGCGGAAGAAAAATCACCTACGCAGGTAGGCCTCGATTTACGAGAGTTTATTTAATGGCCATTTGAACTTAGAAAGTGACTTATGACCGGTTTTTTTTACAGTTATGACCGTTGCAGTGTAGCTGTGTGATCAAAATGGAGACACTTTTATGACATTCACACGTGTTCCCTTGTTGCCATTAACAGTCAATGGGGAAGCCAGATTCACTATTAACAGTCAATGGGGAAGCCAGATTCACTTAACGACTGTATTACTAATCTAACAGCTGCAGTGCTTCACTTAACAACTTCATTGTTTCCGGATAAAATATACCCTCCCTATTTACTCTAAGTATTTTAAGCTATCCCAAAAGGGGATGATTCATACCCAAGCATTAGTTTGTTGTCAATGAAGACCATGACATGGTTGTAGGTCTAAAGTTATAAGTTTCTCTCCAATTCTCCAATTTACTAGAGCCGAGGTGGCGCAGTGGCTAGGGTGCAGTACTGAAGGCCACTTCAGCTGACTGTTATCTGCAGTTCAGCAGTTCAAATCTCACCGGCTCAAGGTTGACTCAGCCTTCCATCCTTCCGAGGTGGGTGAAATGAGGACGCAGACTGTGGGGGCGATATGCTGACTCTGTAAACCGCTTAGAGAGGGCTGAAAGCCCTATGAAGCGGTATATAAGTCTAACTGCTATTGCTATTGCTATTGCTATTTCCATTGAGTTGTGTAATTCTCTAGACTAATATATAGCTTTTCTTCTACGGGGTGCAGCTTCTTATTGGAAGTACTTCAAAGTTCTCAACCCCAATCTCTAAAGAAATTAGTTTAAACTCTGATTAATCTCAATGAAGCAGGAGAGAATGGTGACCAGATACTAACAGAATAAGGGAATTGGAAGGGACCTTGGAGGTCTTGTGTTGTAATAAACACTTTCTGTTCCCTCCAAATCATATGTTCTTGCTTACTTAGGTTGTTATTTTGGGATGGACCATCCATGGTTAATACTCCTCTCAAGCAGTGGTCACCAACTGGTGGTCCGTGAACCCCTTGGGGTCTGTGAGAACATTTTGGTGGTCTGCAGAAAAATTATTTGCACTTTTTATATTGCACTAAATCAGGGGTCCTCAAACTACGGCTCCTGGGACGGATACGTGCAATGAACGTTTGTGTTGCTGTAGAGAGTCTCCCCCTTCGGGGTCTTTTAGTCAGAGGGGGGAGAAATTAAGACTTGGGGTCTGCTTCGGCCTCCTGGTGGGGGACTTTAGGCGAAGGCTGGAGGGAAGAGCCGATGGTGGGGAAGAGCTGGAGGGCCTCGTTCCAGTGGGACTGCATCATGGCCTGGAACTGGCTGACCATCTCAGCCCACTGAGCTTCCAGGCACCGGCACCTGGCCTTGCACTCCCACAGGTCTCCCCTCTGCTTGGAAATCCTATGCTCCTAGTCCTCAGTGTGGTTCTTCTGCTGAGCCTCCTTTTTGGTCAGATCCAATTTGAACTGTGCTGTTTTGCCCTTTCTCCTGGTGGCTGCTTAGCTCCAACAACTGAGATTAAGATTAAGATTAAGATTTAGTTTATTTGTATGCCGCCCTTCTCCGGGAGGGACTCAGGGCGGCGAACAACTCAACTGCTTCCTGTTGGGGCCTTTAGGAGCCCGGGCGGACAGGCAAGGAGTGGGTGGGAGGGGAAGGGTGAGCAGAGGTCGGCGAGGCGCCCCTCGACATGAGTGACATCGAGTTGGCCACACCCACCCAGTCACGTGACCACCTGGCCACACCCACCCAGCCGGTCATTAGGCAGATCGTATTAGCGGTCCACAGGATTTAAAATGATGAATTCAGTGATCCCTGAGATCTGAAAGTTTGGTGACCCTGATCGAAAGGGTTTTGTAAACCCTCCTGCGTTCCAGCATCAAATGTTCAAAACCCAATTGTGGGGGAACATTTGAAATTCAGACCGTGCTTTCTTTTATGCGTATACGTAAGACGTTTCACTCACAGCTTCCACACTGCCTTGAGAGGCAGGGATATTGAGATACGATTTCTTCGGAACAAAATGTAGAATCACACACACCCCTCCTCCAGGGAGTAAAGTTGGAAAGCAAAACAAGAACAAACATCCATCCATCCTTCCACCGGAGGGTTCATCGGGGTGAAATCTTCACAAGTTGTTATGTCTGGAAATCCAGTCTGCTGGACCGGATGCCCGTTTTTTCAAAGAGAAATCCTGGCGCACTTGAGAACACGTTCGTGTTGAGAGTTTGGTTTAATTGCTTTACGCAAAGTGGGGGTTGGGGGTGGATGAAAGCTGCAGGATGGCTGCAAATCAACGGGGACCGAAGAACAGCCAATTCCTCGTAATGATATCGCTGTCGGTCCTTGCTGGATCGGTTTTTTTTGTTATGAGCTGGGTTTTTGATCTATTATGTACATATGAAAAAGCCTTCCTAATGCTGCTGCCGAGAGCATCATAACAAGAATGACCTTTGAACCTGATTAATATCCTAGCTGTCGATCTGCACTTAAGATGAATGATGATGTCTGAGAAAGTAAGAGGTTGGTTTCCCAGATGGAGGGCTTGTTCGAAGACTTCTTCTTCAAGTAATGATAGAAGGGTTCTCTCTCTCGTCCACTGTTATGGCTTTGTAGTCATTTGAATGTCAATAGCAATAGCAATAGCAGTTAGACTTATATACCGCTTCATAGGGCTTTCGGCCCTCTCTAAGCGGTTTACAGAGTCAGCATATTGCCCCCACAGTCTGGGTCCTCATTTCACCCACCTCGGAAGGATGGAAGGCTCAGTCAACCTTGAGCCGGTGAGATTTGAACTGCCGAACTGCAGATAGCAGTCAGCTGAAGTGGCCTGCAGTACTGCACCCTAACCACTGCGCCACCTCGGCTCTTGTCCACGGAAGACTCTTTGGCCAGGCTTTAGGATACGTGACTGGTTTGTGTAGATCGATTCTGAGAACGAACTGATATCAATGAAGAATATGTACTGACGTATAGTTGGGAACACTCTAATGTTGTAAAACACACCCAACAAATATGGGATGGATGGATGGATGGATGGATGGATAAGGAGGGAGGAAGGGAGATGGAAAGAGGGTGGGGGGAGGGGGGAAGAAGATGGAAAGAGGGAGGGAGAGAAGGAGAAAGGAAGGAGAGAAGGAAGAGGGATGGAAGGAGGGAGGGAGGAGGGAAGGAAGGAGGGAGGAAGGGAGATGGAAAGAGTGTGGGAGGGAGGGGGGAAGGGAGGAAGATGGAAAGAGGGAGGGAGAGGAGAAAGGAAGGAGGGAAGGAAAGTGGGAGGGAAGGAGGGAGATGGAAAGAGGGAGGGAAGGAAGGAGGGAGGAAGGGAGATTGAAAGAGCGTGGGAGGGTGGGATGTGAGGAAGATGGAAAGAGGGAGGAAGGAGAAAGGAAGGAGGGAAGGAAGGTGGGAGGGAAGGAGGGAGATGGAAAGAGGGTGGAAGAGAGGGAGGCAGGGAAGGAGGAGGGAAAAGGGAAGGAGGGAGGAAGATGGAAAGAGGGAGGGAGAGAAGGAGGGAGGGAGAGAAGGAGGGAGGGAGGAAGATGGAAAGAGGGTGGGAGGCAGGGAGGCAGGGAAGGAGGAAGGAAAAGGGAGGGAGGGAGGAAGATGGAAAGAGGGAGGGAGAGAAGGAGGGAGGGAAGAAGATGGAGAGAGGGTGGGAGGGAGGGGGGAGGAAGGAAAGAAGGAAGGAAGATGGAAATAGGGTGGGTGGGAGGGAGGGAGAGAGGAAGGAAAGAAGGAAGGTAGATGGAAAGAGGGAGGGAGAGAAGGAGGGAGGGAGGAAGGAAAGAAGGGAGGAAGATGGAAAGAGGGAGGGAAGGAGGGTGGGAAGAAGGAAAAGGGAGGGAGGGAGGAAGATGGAAAGAGGGAGGGAGAGAAGGAGGGAGGGAGGAAGATGGAAATAGGGTGGGAGGGAGGGGGAGGAAGGAAAGAAGGAAGGAAGATGGAAATAGGGTGGGTGGGAGGGAGGGAGAGAGGAAGGAAAGAAGGAAGGTAGATGGAAAGAGGGAGGGAGAGAAGGAGGGAGGAAGATGGAGGAAGGAAGGAAGATGGAAATTGGAAAAGGGGGAGGGAGGGAAAGAGGGAGGGACAGAGGCCAAACTTCAAAAGCATACAAGGGAGCCAAATCCCCTTTAAAGAGCCACGTACACAAGGTGTCCAGACTATCTGTTTTATGCATGCAGCCTCCATCCGGGAGAGCAATCTCTGAAATAAATTGTCCCATTGCAAATTCTCCTGAGACTGACTTAAACGCATCAGCCGGCCTGTCCATCTAATCCTTCATCTCGTGGATGCTCCTTCGCTCTCTGGAAACCAATTAATCTGTCTGAAGGCTGCCAATAACCGTCTGCTTGCTGGTGAGGCTTCGTGACGGATACTTACTGCCCCCATCCATACAATCCTACCAAAGCTTCCCTTACACAGACTTCTGACTGCTCTCCTAGATTCTTGAGACCCGCCATAAAACGAGACCTTTTGGGGTACCCTCTCAGTCAGTCAGCCAATGGATTAAATTTGCCCCCCCCCCAAAAAAATGGTCCAAAATGCCTCGGATTTGCAAATGGGACGGGTTTAGCAATGCGTAAGTTATATCAGAAGCGCTCTAAGAGGGAAGGGTTAATTTGGAAAGACACGAATGGTTCATCTTCACGCATCTTATTCCTTGCCCATTTCTCTCCCCCGTCTCCTTTCTGTCCTGACCTCGGCTTCCTGATAGAGTAAAAAGCACAAGCTTAGTCCCCCAAACCCTCTTTTTATTTCAACGGCTGTGAATTGCGTTCATTCACAGCCCGTAATGAGTCCCAAATAGCTGTAAAGAGTCCTACAGTAGTCTGCCAAAGTCTTTCGGGATAGGGCTGATAAGCACCCACCTTTATCTCCCTTGAAACGCTGCCCAAAACTTAACTGGCAATTAGCTTGGCAAAGCTACACGGAATAAAGAGTCAAAACAGAGCTTCAGAAGGTAAACTGACCAGCATGAACCACGTTGCTTCCTGCAAAGGCTCAGGTGCCCTCATCCGAGCCTTCCCCAGACTCCAGGACTGGCCTATCTTCCTCCCCAACCTCCTCACTGTCTGACTCTGCTGCCACTGGCGGGCCACAACACTTTCTTTTAACTAAAGAAGAAAGAAACTTTTGAGAAAAGACAAGGAACAAATATCTAATCATATCCCTTCAATCAATCAAGGTCTTGGATTTAGTGTCACATCAGCTTGAAATGCTGAAGTTAAGAAGTCAGAGCAATTTTGGGGCTGAGCTGAGAGATTGATAGCTTTGCATGCCCTGGTCATAAGTCACTTTCTTCAGTGTCACTGTAACTTTGAATAGTCACTTAACAAATGATTGTAAGTCAAGGAGTACCGGAATGTGATCTTAAATACGGGGAAATGATAAGGTAAGGTAGGGAAGATGATAAGATAGGATAGGATGGGATAGGATAGAATGGGATGGGATGGGATGGGATGGGGAAGAGAGGAGAGGAATGGAAATAGAACATAACAATAGAGTAGAAAGAGTAGAGTAGAACAGAACAGAATGGAGGAGGGTAGACTAGGCTAGGCTAAGCTAAATTAAGCTAAGCTAAGGATAAGGGTAAATCTTTATTTTCACCTTTTTCTGGGAAGACTGGCACACATTAAAAAATGACATTACGATGCCCAATCTCAAAAGAGTGTGTGTGTGTGTGTGTGTGTGTGTGTGTGTGTGTAGAATAGATAGATAGATAGATAGATAGATAGATAGATAGATAGATGGATGGATGGATGGATGGATGGATGGATGGATGGATGGATGGATGGATGGATG